>NW_020653854.1:15680753-15704113 GCF_003589595.1 Hyposmocoma kahamanoa | reverse complement strand
TAAAAAGATGTATCAAGATTGTTTACGTTTAGTTAAGTACCTAAACAAATGGACTATAGTATCAAAATCGATTTTTACTCATATACATTTTAATAAGAACAGGCGGACTTGAGTAGCTATATTGAAAATTAAAAAATGTAACATATTTGACTGCCCTTTATATTTTTAAAATACATAGTTCTAATTGTTTGTGAAAATTTTTTCATTGCTCAAAAAATGTGTATTTCACCTGGTGGGCAATGACCGGTATTTCACCAACTTAATCGTGTCCACCCTTGTTTAAAGAGTTAGGAATATTACCCTTGCCGTGTATCTATATGTTTAAAGTGACCTGGTTTGTTAAACAAAACCTAGATATGTTTAAAAAACGAAGAGATCCAAATAGACTGGTTTATAATAATGTACCTAAACTGTCCTACTATAAAAATCAATGCAATGGTTTGTGTGTCAAAATATATAATGCTCTATTAGACCACATTAAAATGTTACCAAATAGTTTGTTTAAAAATGGATTTAATGCATGGCTTAAGGACAAAAATTATTACACAGTGACCCCATTTCTTGATAAACATTACTTTTTGACATATAAATTTTTTTGGCCTTTCGCGGTCAGCGTTGAAGCCAATGACAAGATAAATTAACTTCATTTAAAAACAGTGAAAACCTTTTCGTATGTTAAGGAATTTTGGAAACGGATTTAGGAAAAAAGCGGATCGGGAGAGGAATTTCATGTTAGGAAATTTGTACAACAGACAATAAATAATAATAATAATAATATTATATTAATGATATAATAACTGTCTAAATTTTTATATTGTTTTCTACAATAAAGCTACATAAATACTTATAAATATGTGAATCATTACATGATAACAGTACCGAAATGGACGTAGGAAGAGGTATACCTGATAGGATAAGGTTTTGGAAGAGTAAGGAATAATCATATTTAGGGCAGTTTGAAAATATGAGGTCCAAATCTCCAACTTGGCCACATTCGCATAAATCACTATTAACGATGTTCAATTTCGCAAGGTGTGCTAGAGTACAAACATGACCCAACCGCATACATTAAATTTAAGTGACGAAAACCATGGTTTTACAGGAATAGAAGGTTGAATGTAAGCATAAGATTTACCTTTTAATTTACTGCTTTCAGACCACATCACACCCCAATCATGTCTAAGGAAATGTATAGAAAGGGTTGCCAACTCGTGATTATAATTTTAAAGTACGCCGTGTCCCCGTCAACAGCAACATCATTTGCGAGCTGATCAGCACGATCATTTCCATGAATACCGGAATGACTCGGTATCCAGGAGAAAACTACAGACAAGCCTTTCGAAGAGCAAGCTAACAACAAATTTCTAATTTCGAGTATTATTGGGCAAAGTATTCGCGTTTTAAAAGGAAATCTAGACAGTGCCTGAAGAGCACTCATAGAGTCAAAAAAAATTACAGTATTTCTTAGCTTAGCTAAGAGAACGTACTCGATTGACTTGTATAAACCGAATCACTCTCCAGTAAAAACCAAAGTTTCTGGAGGCAATTTAATTTTTTGAACAATGTTATATTGTTGATGATACACACTAACGCCAACAACACTGTCGCTGCCATGCTTAGAAGCATCACTAAAAATGCAGTGCCACGATTGGAAGTCCCTGTCTCTAATGAAATTGAAAGTATGAGAGTTTTCAATAGAATTCTTATTGATACCTAAAGACAAACGGATGTCCAGAGATAAAACTAAAGCTTAGATAAGAGGCAAACAAAGGGAGTTATGAATTGGAGTTTGCAAAGACAAACACTTACGGAAACTAATAACCAGACAAGGAAGAGACTTGTGAGTCCAATAAGGAGATGTTGATGCGTCAGTTGAGAGGCGTCGAAGTCGTAACAAAAGAGGATGTTTTGTAAATTGCACGCAACGGAGCAGATATTTATCGGATAAGTACTGACGTCTCAATTGAAGAGGAGGTTCCACACACTCGACTTGCAACGCATTGATGGGACTCGACTTCATTGCTCCCAGAATAATTCTTAAAGCTTTAGATTGCACTGTATCAAATTTTTTAAATGCCGATGAGTAACATGGGTCAAGAATAAAAGATGCATAATCGAAAAGACTCCTAATAAATGAATTATATAATAATTTTAAACAAAAAGAATGTGCTCCCCACCAATCACCGGTTAAACATTTGATAATATTCAGGTTTTTCTCACATTTAGCTACGATGTAATCTGAGTGTGGAATACCAGTAAGCTTGGAATCTACAATAACCCCTAAAAATTTAGTTTGAGGTACAAAGGAAAGAGGAATATTATTATAAACCACATTAGGTATTGGTGGATTACGCTTTCTAGAAAATAAGACAACAGTGCTTTTGGGTATGGAAAGTCCAAGGCTATTTGTATCTAGCCAACGTTTCAAATATTGAAGAGACTGTGTCATTGAGTAAGATGCTTTTTGAACACAACCGTTTACATTGTACTGCAAAAGATCGTCAGCGTATTGAAGAATTTTGACAGAATTATTAATTGAGGACTCTAAGTCATATGTATATATATTATAAAGAATAGGGCTAAGAACAGAGCCTTGGGGAAGACCTTCCATACATAACGAGTTAACTTAGAGCCATCCTGAAGATGTAATCCTGAAGATGAAAATTCATATATATCTTTCAGACAACATATTTATGATAAAAGAAGATAACATTACGGGAATTCGTAAATCATATAATTTCTTTTGAAGCAGAGAAATTAAGACATTATCATATGCTGCACTGATATCCAAAAAAGCCCATAAAACAGGTTCAGTATTTGTAAAAGCCAAACGGATATTCATCACAAATATACTAATATTATCAAATGTTACCTTTTCTAAATCCAAATTGGGTTGACGCCAACAAACCATTGCTTTCAACAAACCATTCCAAACGGTTTTTAACCAAGTGTTCAGCTAACTTTAAAAGTACGGATGAAAGAGCTATAGGACGAAAAGAGGAAGCATCCGACGCTAACTTGCCAGGTTTTAAGATTGGTATTATAGATTGATATTTGCATGATTTAGGGATATTACCTGACAACATAACTGAGTTTACTATATCCAAAAAGTATTTAAGGGTCCTGTCGCTACAATTTATATAAAGGGATGTAGTGCATTTATTAAATAAAAAATGTCAGATTTTTTACTGGAGGCACTTCTACAGTTCCATTGTAGAATTACTGGGTCCATATTGAGGACGAATTAAAACAGAATTTTCAATAACATTGGCAACGTGAGACGGTTCAAATTTAGTCTGAATCATATTTGATTTAGTCAAGAAATTTACAATGGCTATAATAATGTCCGAGATAGATGTCTGTGAACTAGTATCAGAAGAGGCTTTAAGTGCTGAACCATTAGGGAAAGCTAAAGGTATATTGTAATCCTTTGCAAATGAATCATGTGCAGCACGATCATACCCACCCGCTACTTTAGGAGGGGACCGTGGTTGAATAAACACTGTTTTTTTATAAGATTTATTAGTTGAATGAGCCTCTGCTGAAACTGTGTAGTTATTGTTCAGCCTACTATCATTAGATTTTTGTTGAGAGGAGCGAACTGCATCAGCAAAAGATCTTGAAATTGGAGGGTGATGTTTAGATGCTTCGGAATATGATATACTACTTTGGGCCATGGACACTTTAATTTCTTTTTGACGGGCAAATTCAGGACAGGATTTGCTATTTGCAAAATGGAATCCAGAACATAGGCAACAAGAAGCATAATCTACATGTACTGAGCAAGTTTCAGCAGTATGGCCTTCACCACATTTTAGGCAACGGGGTTTGGATCTACACTGCATTTTGGTATGTCCATAACGGCAACAACGGTAACATTGTATTGTAGGATATATATACAGTTCAACATATAAAGCAGTATAGCATAAATAAATGCGCTTTGATAAAACTTGTCCATCGAAGGTGAAAATTACAGTTTCCGAGTTATAAAATATCGCAGTCCCGCTTACAATAGGTTTCAGCTTGATACGTCTAACTTTAATAATTTTACCGCACCCAATAGGCACTGAAACATTTTCAAGAACTTCGTCATCTGTCCAATCGGCAGGGCCACCACGCGCTACTATCATACGAGTCACATTGAAAGTAGGAATAAAAGCTTTAAATTTGTGACTGGCAAGACTGGGGTCATCAACAAAGTTATTCGCATCAGCAAAACTAGAGAAAGCCAAACTAAGCCTGTTGCGACCTATTCTTTTCAAACTTCAGTTTCCAATGTTTTTAAAAGAGTTCTTTTTTAAAAAGTTTCCAAACTGCACAGGATGGAGCGTAACACGATCATCAGCTGTACTTTGTTCTTTCTGGACATGTACTACTTATGGGGCCAAAACAGTCACTTCATACTTCCTACCACCCTGCGGCCTTGAATTTGAAACAGAATCACCAACATTTGTTACAACATTGTTAGTACTATTATTAGCACCAACAATGCTAGCATTGGGATCAGCAACAATGGGTAATTTAAATTTCTTGGAACATTCTTCCTCAGATTCAGAACATTGACAATAGTGTAGAGACTAGTTTGCCATCTCTTTTCCTGCGTTTTTTATTACAATGACGGCCGATTTTTCGGGGTTTAACTCTTTTATGGTCAGGCATAAAGGCTGCCTTCAGTGTCCATTGATGAGTCGTCAATAACAATATTATAGGCTACTGGAGGCACAGAGCCTGAGTCGTATAATAAAGAAAGAATCTTTTACCTATATACGAACACTATACACTAATTACAAAAAATATTACTTAAACTATAACTAAAAGAAAGAGTAAATACAAAAATTTACACAAATATTTCTAACGATCCCAAGTTAAATTAATTTGAAAACAAGAAAGTAAAAAACACGTCCGCCAAATCAAAGGTTTCCCGAATATTGTTTGACTTTCATAATTTATTAAAATAAAAAAGAAAGAAAAGAAATAAAACTTTTCTTCGTTTTATTTCTCTATGTTCCATCTCTTGTTCACCATATTTTAAGGAAATAAATTTTCATTTAATTTCATTTCTAAATATAGTGTATTCAATTGTAATGTGCCCCATAATTGGACGAATAATGGCTCAATAATGGCTTAAACAAGTTCGGCTATTTATTGCTTAAGCGTGACCAACAGTCAGTCGATAGTCGATAGAATATTCATCTACTGCTATCACTAGCTGCTTGCAAGCGGGCAACACTTTTGCGCAATGAACTGTCATTTTACTCCTTAAAAAAATACAGACCAGACTGTAGAAAGTAGGAGCTGGCTATGAACCGTGAGAAGTGGAGGAGGCTACACCGACAATAACCTGGCTCTTAAATAGGATGATGTTGATGCATGGATATAACGCTTTTGTGTTCGGAGTGCGTTTGCGGAAGTTATGTACAGGAAGCCATGTTTTTGGTACTAACTTCAGTTTCATTTTGCAGAATATTAAAAAAGAACATAATATAGGTACCTAAAACGTTAGTGTAATAATGATGTAAAAAATGAATTCATATTCAATTATTGTTTATGTGAAAGTACTCTACTAGTTTGTTATAATTATTAATACGAAGATCGAACACTTCGAAAAAAAAAATCTTCCGATCAGGGGGCCTACTA
The DNA here is from genome assembly GCF_003589595.1 of Hyposmocoma kahamanoa. Classification (NCBI taxonomy): domain Eukaryota; kingdom Metazoa; phylum Arthropoda; class Insecta; order Lepidoptera; family Cosmopterigidae; genus Hyposmocoma; species Hyposmocoma kahamanoa. Next base: position 15,698,476 of record NW_020653854.1, on the reverse strand, counting down.
TGAGCTTATAGAACCAGCCAAGTTCCATGCAATTCACTTGACGTGGTAAAACTGAATTGCTTAAATTCGTATCATGACCTACACAAAGTTGAACGGGAATGGCATGGCATATGTCAGGATGATGAATTTTACTTTTTAAACGTTAATTATTGTCTCTGGCTGGCTAGCTGACATCTAACAAGAGCGAGATGGAACTACATACTAACTCATATTCATGAAAGAAATAGACAAATGTACTATCCTGAGAGCGTTCAAGCACTATTAACCGATTGTGTTCAAAATGAGAATAATTATATTTTTTTATTAATTCTATTATTAATTATACTTATTACATTGTTTTGTAATATCGGCAACTTTTCAATCACACTTTACAATTTATCGTATGACAAAATTACATGTCATGATTAGTCATTATGATTGAAATTAATAAGATGAGTTTTTTAATTTGATAACATAATTGGAACGTATCTTGTATTCGTACATTTTCATTGATTGCAATTATAGTCAAATTAGGCACTATTTATAAGGTATTTTACGATTTCCGGTCAATAAAATTAATAAAATAATTAAAATTCCATTTAAAAATGGCAATAACATTCATGCCAATAATTTATTAACAATACTTTAAAGATTGGAAACTCGAACTATTGTAAGTCAATGCTCGAACTAAAATTTTCAAAAAACGCTCAATAGTTAATAGTATACAGGGTGTAAATTTGAGACGGGGCAGCAAGGCCAGCTACCTTAATCGTTGCAGTTACTTGAAAACGGTTCTAGAAGACTATCCATGAATTTTGAAGATATTTAGATTGGCAATCACAGATTTTGAAAAAATGGTACAGTCAGCAAGATAAAAGGCAATTTTTACAAAACTTTTTTTTATGCCATTGGATTTGGTCTCTGGTAAGGATCAATAGTCTCTATGGGACCAACTGAGGTAAGAGTACTCTAAATGTCAGAAATCGCAAAAACCTTTTCACCATACATTTTGTAGGGATCTATTTACTAATCAGTTATTCTGGAAACTAACAATAACAAAACTAACAAATTGACAACGTATTATGTATTTCAAAATAAAAACAATAACGAAAAGCAAAATAACATTAAGTCTATGATATTTAGTGCCCGAATTGATTGCCGCCTTGGCGGATGCATCGATTCGCTTTCTTCCGCAAAGAGCAAGTAGCGGCTGAAATTCTACTCAGATGGATGCTATTGAAAATTGCTGCAAGTGCTTTTTTCAATTATTGAACACTGTTGTATTTTTTTATAAATTTAATTTTTTACATAGCCCCAAATAAAAAATCAAGGGGCGTCAGATCAGGACTGCGCGGTAGCCATTTGATAGGACCATGTGTTCCAATTAATTTGTTTTCACAATTGAGAACATTTTGATTAAAAATCGTCTTAAAAGCATTGACTTACCAATAAATGGACGACGGGTCTAATACAAAAACCACGAAAAAAATGTTCCAAGTCAACCTATTCGAAATTTAAATTGTAATGTCATCGCAGTATCGCGCTGTCAGTCGAACAAATGAAGACTAAAGCGGAGTTTGGCGCTCTGTATACGATTTAGCGCCTTACAAGTGCGGACACTTTTTAGCGCGGACCCGACGTCCATATAATTGTAAGTCAATGCTTAAAAGTGACAATTTTCTATTACTAACAAAACAAAACAAAGCTGTTCCAAATAAAAAAATAGTGATATGATTATAATATGGTTTTACTTAAGTCTTATTTGTAGAGTAGTGGCCAGTTTCGTTTCTAACAAAAAAATTTCATTTCAAATGTGTGGTAAAAGATTTTTGCTATTTCTGCCATTTCGAGTACTCTTACCACAGTTGGTCCCGTAGAGACTATTGATCCTTACCAGAGATCGGATAGTCTTCTAGGACCGTTTTCCTGTAACTACAACGATTAAGGTAGCTGGCCTTGCTGCCCCGTCTCAAATTTACATCCTGTATATATAGCCTAAAAAGATAAAAATAATTATGGAACTATAATAAAACTTAAACGAAATTTCTTAAAAATGTAATAAAATCTGAAAAAGTTAGTCACGGAGTAAATTTTTTGAACTGCTTATCTTTACAGACTTGCATGGCAAATGGCACGTCATGATACGATTTTGCTTTGAAAGAAAAGGTGAACGGATTTCGAATGGGGAACGTAAACTGCATGGACAGCGAATTGTTCTTGTGAGGTCATAGTATGAATTTGACAGACAATCCAACATATAGGCTTAAATAGGATTGCTCTAAGAGCTCATAGTAGGCCCCCAGGCCGGATTCGAACCGACGTCTTCTAGCATACCGTGCCAGACGCCATACCAAGTCACGGAACGAACCAACGGACCTCACGAATTTCTATGTGCTTGTTGTCGTGTCTTTGTATTTGGTTTTTCAACGACTTTTTAGCCGTAGCGCCATCTATGAGAAATCTATGAAAGTATTTCGTCATCCAGTTAGATACATAGCCCGGTTAGCGATTTCAAATTTTTTTTATTGAATTGATATTCAATTATTTTTTATGTGAAATGACTCCACTAGTTTGTTATAATTATTAATACCTACAAAGATCGAACAGTTAGAAAACGGATCGAATCGATCTTTGTAATAATAATAATATAATATTATTTCATAAAACTACGCTCCTCTAACATTCCGAAACAAGGCGAGAATTAAGTTGAGGTGGAAAGGATGAACTTGTCAGAAGTTACAGGGCAAATTAAATAAGCTATCACAGTTGTTACACATTTTGATAAAATGGATATGACCATTGCTATCAAAATAATTAGAATTTCCCCAGTTGCAATCAGTCAATGCTATTTGTAACCGAGTAGCGAAAAAAGGATTTAATTCACCTACATAAGTACATATTTATTTGTACCTGTATCAACCGATAACATTATTTATTTGTCAGGATTCGTATACCAAGCGTAGTTAAATGGCTATTTTGTTATGAGAATTTGACTTTCGAGGTCTACAAGGTGCAGTCGATTGTCGATATCAGAAATCGTTGATTTGATTCACCAAGCGATACGACTACATACATAACAAAACGGTATTTCACCGGGATTTTTAAAATGTTTTTTATTTTAATTAAAAAAATATAATTTAATAGAAGAAGTGAATATTTAACATTATCGTCACCAAATTTTCAAACATGAACTATTAGATACTACAGTGGTACTGGTACGTTTATTTTGTTATGTTTGGAGAAAAGACTCCAAATGTGTTAAACGTTTAAGTATAAATTGACCAAAAAAAGAGAAAGAAAACAAGAAAAAATTGATCACTCCAATTCGATCAATCTTGGTTGAATCCAAAGTTATAAAACCAAAAATAATAACATTACTGGATATGATTAAGTATTGACGAACTGTTGCGTTTTAGAGAAGCGTCGTTATCAAAGATGGCAGACGAGACTAAATTTTTATATCTGCTGCCACTATTGGCAAAGAATCTCAAAAAGTGATTAGTTTTTTATGTCACTACATACTCGTATTTTAAACCGGTATTTTTTTTTAACATGCTTGTTACGCAACCGGCGCCACCTAAGTTTTTTTTTAATTTCTCGTGTATAGATAGATTCGTAACATACCTACTCGCAGTAATACCTACCTACAATACGTATTTAGTCGGTGATTCACAGCTCTCATATCCGACAATATTTAATTAAATGGGTCAAAAGTTTATAATGTAATACAGATACAGATATGGACACGGACAGATTAGCGTTAATTTCTGACCAAAGGTGTTAAAGCGATCAAAGTTTACATCCAACGACAAAGTGACGTTTAATAAAAAAGGGGCATGATGACACATTTTTAGAGTCAAAGTTAATTATAACGCTTGAAGCTTCTTTTGTTTAATGCCACTTGATCAATTCCCATATGTGGGCATTATTAAATTGACATAATTGCCTAAAAATAGACATTAAGGTGAAGAGAGACCCAAAATAGATGTTTTTGCATTGTATTTTGCATTGTGCCTCAAGTCAAAATGCTATAAAATCGGACCCCTGTTCGTCAAAAGTATAAGGTACCTGTGTCAATACAGTACAAGGCAATATCAATAAATACATATATATATATCTCTATATGGTAAGTCAATGATATCTATAAATACAAAAGTAAGCACCTATAGTAGACTATTAGCATAGTAATAAAAAACGTAAAATCTATATATGTAATAAACATGATTTATATTAAATGAGACACATAGATTGATATAATTTTGTACCCTGACTTATAGTTTTAGGTAGTTGTAAAAAACAATAACGGACTGCATGAACTCCTGTATAATTACATCAATTTCTCGTCTCGAGGCGTCTAACTCGTCGAAACGAGTATGTGTAATTAAACGGCATCGGGCACTGTTTATTCAGGAAGGTTGGCATTGTTTTGAATTAGAGAAAGTACACTTGCGAGTACACAAAAAAAAAAAACACTTTGACAATACTCGCGCGCGCGCGTTTTTGTATGTGTTACTGTTTAACCGATTTAAAAAAGATGAGGTTCTCAATTCGATTGTACTTTTTGTGTATGTTATGCGATTACTCCGACATTTGTGAACGGATTTAGACGATTTTTTTTTGTTGAAAAGGGGTGTCCTACCTCAGGGGGCCAATCGCGCTAATTGTCAAAGGTTTAACCAAAACCTCCAACCTCGCCAATCTGACACGTTGTGTACATTTCGTATCGCGCTAACTGTCAAAACAAAAACCTAAGCCAAAACTTAGACGTGTGACACGTAACGCACATTTGGTATCGCGCTAATTGTCAAACGTAAAACCAAAACCTAAAATGTTGCAAATTGGTATCGCGCTAAATATTTTGACGTTTTAACCTCACATGTAACCTTGGGGGAATAGAGTAACCTTGGAAAGGTTAAGGTTTGTGTGGCAGTTAATTGAGAGTAACTTTTCACTACGTTTATCGTATATAAAAGATGTTCCACGGTTACTTAAATGTTTTGGAAAGTGTTTATGAGGTGGATGTGGCCTAAGAACGGGCTTTAAATAAAAGAAAAGCATAGAAAGACGATCACATTTAACATGTCTGAGGAGAAATTCCGCAAACGATATACCGTTTGTCCACGGAATTCATTTCAGGATTGGTGGAAGAACTATGCCTACATATTCTCGTTAAAGGACGGTCTGTTGCATTGGATGTGGAGACAAATGTAAGGGTTAAGTGGAATCCGAAAGTTCTCAGTTTTGCATAATAACCAAAATTTCTATACTGTGTAAATCATTATTAATTTTGTTACAGATTTTAATAGCTCGTATAGTTTTTAACAACTGGGGCGTACTAGACCCCCATTGGCAAGTGCTTATCACCCTTTCCCAAGCCAGTGTCAGAGAGGCACAAGCAGTAGCTGCTTCAAATAAACCAGTTAGGTATTATGAATAAATATGCAGCTTTCCTAAAAGGCATGCCGAAAGAGATGATATTAAAAGGCGGTGAGAAAATAAGCTTTACAATGTACATCATATTTATTAGTTCTTGTCTTATTTCCTGTTGTTATTATCAAATTAAAATTACAGATATAGGTAAAATATGTATAGTTGTATAAAAATATATTACAAGGTTACAATTTATCTCTTTTAACACTTGACTTTATACAACATATCGTCCCCTTACAGTGAAGCCTCACATATGCATTTTCAGTTTGTTTTTACTGATTTTTGTTGAATAAAAATTAATAATGTAATAATATAGTATCTAAAAGAGGTATAATTTAAGTAATTAAAATGCTAACTACACACATTATTGCATTTACTATACTTCACACCATATTTTTATCTTCATCCTAAAAAATTACATAGAAATATGAGGTATTCATTCTAAGATGACGATGTATACCTATTGTAATTGTTTATTATCTTAATATCTAAATTGATGTATACTTTTAAGAGGTTGAAATAAAAAAAAGAGTGTATTTTTAGTTTATTTATTGCCTCAATCTACCCCAAATGATCCTTCATTTCCAGAGCGAGCTTGCTTTTGATTCTTCAAAGAAGTCTGAAACAAAAATATGTATAAAGGAAGATTGGAGACCTAAATTTAAGACTGTGCCATACCTCTCATGAGAGTAGTGACAGATAAAGCAGGATGGGTATTTATATACATACAGTATGAAGCCAACATAAACGCCAGAATGTTTAGGGGCCTTTTCAAAATACATTTAAAAAAATGTTTATATCACTGTGGAAATATAAAGGGGACAAAAGTCTACAGATTAGACCTTCGTTCCTTACGCTCTTTCAGATTTCCACAATTGAACATATCATCAGCAGGAATTAAGAAAACATGTTGAAAACAAACCTGTCATTCTTGTTAAATATTCTATCAAAAAGATTAACTGCAGGCACCAACTCGGTAATTGCTTTGCAAATAGCAGCTACGGATTGGGCATGCAGATCATCTGTTTTGACAGAAATAATAGCTGCCTCAGCCTGCACCCTGCCAGCATTCACTTGCTGCAAGAATGCTTCGCATGCTCGCAGCTTCTCAATGCATAAGAATTCTACCCGGCTCTGCTCCAACGCTCATCAGCTCGCTGCCAACGAAATAATAGATGTGATGTAATAAAGAGTGGGAAAGAATTTGCTCAAATTGAAAGTTACTTTGTTTTTTAATTAATAATAAAGAGTGAGAAAGTTACTTTGTTATGGAATTGTATGTTTGAAGTTATTTAGTTACTTAGTGCTAGAGTTGGTGTCCTTTAGGAAGGTTGGTAGGTCCTCTGCCGCAGTCGATGTGGCGTAGATTCTCACCCTGCTTTTCATACCATTCCATATCTGAATAACAAATAATAACATTGCATGTTATAGTGATATGAGTTCTGGTACAATAAGGGTGAGTGATCCATTCACTGTATCCTATTACCTCTCATTATGACTCACCTTTTGGGATCTATTGCGGGGCCACAAAATAGCCACACACTCGCACCAAAGGCGTGCTGATAACACGCGCGAACAACGCCGAGCGAAGTCATTCTCAAGCTAAATCTCTGTGCGATTCGAACTCCAGCAAAGATGGAGCTGGCTTACAGTGGTCGCTCGCCGTCCGACCGCATCCACATTGGCTGAAATACGAGCATCATTATTAATTCTACATTGCTAACATTTCGAAATTAATAGTAGTTAGCGTACCTATTTGATTGTATAAAAAGATACTATTTTATTAAATAGAATATTAAAACAGGAAAACAATGTGTAGGTACTTACCTCTGTGTGTTTTATCTACAACAACACACTAAATTCAATTAATTTGGTTCAAATGACAACTCATATGTTTGTTTACAATAGAATTTAATGACATTTCTTTTACACACTTTTTTAAATCGCTCTTTTATAGACTTGAATTCGTAGATATTGACATTTCAGTGCGTTTTACGGTAAAATTTAGTCGGTTTTAGGAAGTCAAGGCACGTCTCTTAAAATTTAATACGAGGTTATAGTTTGAGGTTTAACTGAGGTTTAGGTTCATTAAAACTGATAGCGCGATTGCATTTTGTGCGTCGGTAGAACCATTAATTAACCAAAACCATAACCTCAAATGTTGTACGGTTAAACCTTGCGAAAATAGCGCGATTGGCCCCCAGTAGTGGTCCTACTCGAATTTGAAGAATATAGTCCACCCCTAAGGGTGGCAAATTAGGGAATGTATTAGGTTTATTGGATTTCACCTGCTTTCCGTTAACCGATTTCAATAAAACTTAGCAAATAGATGTAATTCCAATAAAAATAAAATGTTATGGTCAGGTGGAACTGACTTGACAATGAAATGGCCTTCAAATGAGAGGGACTCCTCAAGAGAGTACTGCATGAATACTGCAGTGTGTTTAGGCTCAAATGATTCGTTTTGACGGGGACTTCCATTGCCTATGCGCTATGCGTTTCAGTTATAGTTGAAAAGACAGCGCAAACACAGCGAACGCGGTAAGCAAATCTTTGAGGTCGGTTTAAAAAAATATATAATTAAACAATCAATGCACATGTTATTTCAATGTCTATGCTTTAGTTTACAATCGTTGTGATGTACCGAAGTCTACTACCAAATGTGAATATACACAATCAGTAAAGTCCAGATTAAAGCGTTTACTTAGTCACTCGTTCATAGAAAATTAAAGTAGGGTCATTAAGGTTTATAAAGATTGTTGATAAGTACTAATTATTATTAGTTAAACAATATAATGCGTTTGAAAACTTAAAACGTCAACACGGGAGCAAATTGCACGATAAAATAGGCGTCTACCTATTTCTCAAGTTTATGCTACATGCAGGAGAAAAAAAAAGATAATATAAACTATATATAGATTGTAAATACACTAATCCCCTATATATCGTATTAATACTTTTATTATAGTGAATAAAGACGCAAAATAATGTCCTTGAGTGAAAAGCGTATAAGGTATCGATATAAAAGAAACTAATATTTTGCTATAATGCCTCACATGTGACGGGATGAACAAGTTGTGCGCCTGGTGGTAAGCGATACGCCCTAAATCGCAAACATCTGAGGTGCACTGCCACTGCCGTCCGTCACCCTAAGACATTTCGTCCAGGGATGTACTGCCACTTTACCTATTACTATTATTATTATTAGTATTACTGCGTTTAGGTTTTGAAGGGTAAGTTTGCTCGTGAAAATACAGGCACATGGGACTTGTCAACTTATGTCTCAGGGTGACGGGCGCAGTCGTAGTACCCCTCAGAATTTTGCTATATAAAACTCGGAGTGGCACTGCAATCGCTATAGACAGGCGTGCCGTTGTCGTTTGTTTTACGTGACCTCAATATTTTATTTGATTGAACTAATACAGAACTTTTTTAATGCTTTTGGAATTCAAACCATAACTGGAATTACTTACGGTACTTAGTAAATTCCATTCGTATTGAATTTACACACTGTTAGTTTAATCAGTAAACAGATATGAACCCACGTGTTTACTTACATTGGTATCAAAACATGTTACTACAATCCATTAAGGCGTTATTTTGATTATCATCATTAACCGGTAAATGAGGAAAATACCTTCATCTCGTGGAAATAATTGTCAACGTGTTGTTGAAATAAGGTGCTTATTCTTTTCAATAGTAAAAAACACGTAATTACTAAAAATACTAATAGAAATACAATTGTTGTAATACAAATGTTGAGTGTGTGTGTTATTATTATTATTATTAATTTCAAAAGTAATAATAAACAAAGATACTCACATAAAGGTCTTCCCCAATGCTTCCATTTTTTTTTAATTCACTCTATGACACTTGACCACGAATAGTTCGAAATATGCGTCCGCTAGCGTGGTCACAAGTCGACTGGGACTCAACGATATATACGTGCTACTAGTCTTTGCTGAGACTCTAGTAATAGAGATTGTGAGCTGCGTACAATGTTAGGAGTAATACATGTTTGATGGTCTGTGTTATCTGCATCCTTTAGATAAAGTTTAACGGTCATATCAGTGTACAGCCAATGTTCTAATTGTTAATTAAAGATTAACGCTCCATTGAATGCTTCAATGCATACCTACGTAACATGCTATTACAAAGTAAAGGCATAATAAAGGGAATTAAGTATTATAGTTTAGATACAAGAACGTTCTTGTAGCTCGCTGTAAGACTTCTCCATAACTAGTACAGTGTGACGTAAGTCCGACGTAAGAACTACGTTTACTTACGGGTTAAGAGCGCGTCAAGCCAAGACATAAATTACAATTCTGTACCGCTTATAACAAGAACGGTCCACAGTACCAAGTTTGATGTGTTCTTGACAACTTTTTACCTTGTATGGTAAAAACAATGTAAAAATATTAAAAAAAAAAAATAATTTTGCTGTGTTCAATGTACAGTGAAAAGCCTAACAAGCTTGATACTTTGATTATTTGCAATGCGTTTTAAAAGTGTAGGTACAGTCAAGAGCACGTCAAGCTTGACACTTTGTACTTTGGACCGTTCTTAAGTGTCAAGCTTTTCGTGCTCTTGACCTAACCTCCATCAAAAAAAATTAAGGTGTTATACCTACTACTTATATTTAATACATAGAAACGGCTATTACTATTAACGGATAACTAATCACAGCTTTATTAGAACGGTTGCGTTTGTGAAGGAGCTATATGTATGTATATAACGTCACCAGATTTTATATCAGTAGGTTAAATTATTTTTTAATAAGTATTATTAAATCGCAACCCCACGCACTGTGTCAATTTAAGTATAGTATATTTATATGAATAGCAAGTGGGTACTATGCAGAGGTTTTTAACAGAAATTTTTTTAAACTGCAATGGACGTTACATAAGTGACATAAGAATACATTATTCCACAACAATTTTGAAAGATTATTATGTATATCTTAAATTTTATTTTTATTTTATATATTTATTTAAAGCAGGCTCCACATTCTCGGCAAGAATATTTGACAAAACTGGCCAAAACAGGGCAAGATCGGTTGCGAACCTCTACATTCTCGCTTGGGACAGTTTGTACATAGAAGCACTACAAGACGAGCGTTTTAAAATTATCTGCCGGTGTAGCATTATGCCCTACAGCTTATTACAATTACTCATTAATCCGTGAAAAATAAAGTTATTACAAGAAGTTGGAATAAGCAAGCTATCATTAAATTTATTTCGATCTTTGTGGTCAGGTTAATTCGGGTTTCGTAGTATGACGTTGATAAAGTTCCAGAAAAGTTAATCCAAAATCGTGATTCCAATTTATCGGCATTTTTAATAGAAAAAAAAACACACGTATTTCGGTAGTTGTCGGCCAACTGACTGGAACGAGTGTGGAGGAAGAGTTTTGCATAAACACGATGCTAACCGAGAATTCTTTGATCTTTTTGACATTTACCGACAACATACATATGCGGTAACTCTCGTGTAGATTTGCCGAGAATGTGGCGCTTATGATATGGTCAACCATGCCGATGCGGGTATAGGTTAATACAATGTTCAATTTGTTTAAATTTATTGTTAACTCTGCATTGTCAACTTACTAAATTTCTATGCTAGATAAAAATATTTTTGTGGGGTAGGCCCCAGAGAAATAGTTTCGTAGCGAATTGTGAAATATTATAAAGTGAAATAATCTCTTTACAACAATATTTGAATCCTCTGATGATCGAGAACAAAAGAGGAGAAAAACCCTTTTAAGATAAAAAGAATTGGATGAACTAGGATTCCCTGAAACTCTTGTGAAAGAATCAATGGCAGCTTTAGTTGTTGACTCTGAGGCATTCTTTTGGTTGGGGAAGGAAGAGCCTAAAGTTGACATTGAAATTCATGAAAATGACTCATTTGAAAAATTCTTTGAGTTGGGAGATCCAAAAATAATATCTCAAGAAAATTCAGAAGATGAGGAGTAGAAATCAGTGAGAGGCTACTTAGAATCTGAATCTGGGGTTGCCCGAGAAAGAGCGGCTAACTAACTGTCTAAAGGTGTCCAAATTGCAGAATGAGGTTCATCAGATAAACATAAGATAATTAAATTAAAAACTAAAGGAATAAAAAAGCAAGAAGTATTAATAAGTACTTCAATTAAAGTATTATCGAGACATTCACATGTCAGTTATTTAAAAAAGTACATAAGAAATCAGGAAATGGAAGTTGTTGAATAGGTTAGGTAGGCTAAATTATTTAATAAAATACCAGATGCAGTTAAAGAACTAAATTGTAGGCAATTTAAAATAAAATTACATAATTTGTTAGTTACACAATGCTACTACAATATAAATGATTTTTTAATTGATAACATAAAATGTAAAATTTAACCACTGTGCGTGATTGAAATAAGAATTGTGTAAAATATTCGCATGCCAAGTTTTGGTGAAATGTACGATCGAATAATAATATACTATAACACCATTGTAAACTACATTTTTCAGCGAATAAATATCTTGTATTCTAGGTAATCTATACGATATAATATCCAATGCGCCTATTTTGCGTGTTTTGGATATGATATATATATAATATCCAAAACACGCAAAATAGGCGCATTATATATGCCGAGTTGCGGACACCAGCCCATTACACCAAGTACCAAATTAAAGATGATTAAAGGAAATTCATAGTGAATAACTTCTGCAATATTTGTTAAAAATAATGAAACATAAATTGTACATGTGTAGATGTAGACTCATAAGTATATAATACAATAATTAATTATAATTTATAAAATTTGGTGACTTTATTATTATTATTATTAGGGTGGCTTCATTTGGGGCCTATGAGGCCCCTCATTATTGCGACCATTAAATGAAGTATTGTGGTCACCACTAAATACAGCTCGGAGCCAAAACCAACAGCATCAAGGAAGTGAAGGATTTTCCTGGCTTTGACAGTTTTTATGTCCTCTGGGTGTGGCCTGTGCCTACCCAGTATAGAACTAGTTACGCCCATTAGAGGGCAGCACTGGGTGAAGAGACGCACAGGAGTTTCATCCGCCTCGTGGCAGAATCTACATTCTCTGTTTTCTCTCTGTTCAATATTTGACATGTGCTTGTTCAAGCCATTGAGGCTTGGCCCTGTTAAGGCTCTAGCCAGCATACTGATGCCATTCCTGTCCAGTGACAGAGCTTCACTACAGTGTTTGGCACTGAAGGCAGCTATCAGGGCTTTTGAATGCTCAAGACCCTTAGTCTGCAGCCACATGTCACGGGAATCGTGTGCGCTCTCGTTCAACAAAGTGAGCTTTGCCAGGCTGTGTGCTATCCATATAAAGGGCTCAGAACCAATGATGGCCTCCCTAGCACCAGCCTTTGCCAATTCATCCGCTGCTTCATTACCCTCGATGTCAGAGTGACCAGGAACCCAATGCAGATTCACATTATTCCTTTCCCCGAGAGTATTCAGTATAGTTACGCAGTTCTCTACAATCCTCGAAGTTTGGGTGACTGAGGCTAGTGCATGCAGAGTGGCTTGACTATCTGAGTTTATATAAATATAACTGTTAACGTAGCCTCTCTTCAGGTTCAGATCCGCACAAGCAATTATGGCGTATGTTTCGGCCTGAAAGATAGAGGAGTGTCGACCATTTTCAGCTTGTAGCGGAGTCTGGGTCTCACGCCGTGTATACCAACAGTCTATGTTGGGTCCCATCTTGGACCCATTGGTGACTTTAATACTAGTATATTTTTCCCAGGATATTGCTTATATGCTACATTGGTTGCCTTTTAACACTTTCGTTACCACGGTAGTTAAATACTCGCACAAGTAATACCTACACACATATTTGTACGGTTTTGCTGATGTCTAGGGAAACCGTCCATTTTGGATATTTTATTTATCCTAACAAAAACCTTTGAAATTCGCTGAAACATCAGACAACAAGGACTGATAGTAGTAACCACAAAATAGTAGAAAACTAATCTACTGACTGATTAGACCATATTTTTCTTTGTACATAGAAACTGAAAAATCTATCTATTTGTGCACTAATATTGCACATACAATCTTATGCATAAATTCTTTCACATTCTTCATCATATTGTAATTTTTAGCAATGGTTTTTTGCTAAAGATTACAATTTCATTCTCAAATAATTAATATAAAAAATAAGTGTTTGAAATATATAAAAGTTATATTTATTAATACAAAATAATCAAATCACCACAACAATAATCAATTGTCACAATAAATTATTACAATCCCTTCATTAATGGGATAAATGTAACAAAAAATAAAACACCTACAATACCTGACACATGGTTCTATTGAAATTCTCTATCTATAATTTCATGATAATCCTTGATCCTCTTTTCTGTTTCTTTTAATGTATCCTTTAGGTCCTTGTGTATTTCACTGTAAGACTTTATGGACTGGTTGGTCTCAGTGAAAATGTTCTGCAGCATTTGCAGGTGGAGTATTCTGTAAAGAATAATAATTGTGTAGAATGAGTAAAGCACATTATCATGAGTTTTGGGTAATTGTCACTGAGTGTTACTCTGAATTATGCACATGCTTTGCATAAAGTTTTTCTAGCACATATAACAACGACATCATTAAATAATTTAACATATAATGTGCAGTTTAGTTTTTTAAGCAAGCAATTCGTATCTTTTGCAATGCCAGCCTAGTCTATTGTGAGTACTGCCTTAAAGCAGACTTTCGAATAATTAGGTATTTGGTAGTCTCTTAGGCTCAACTCACACTAGACATGTCGCGACGCGTCATATTTTTCGCTGATAGAATATGCATGTCTATTTTCCCATTATTAAGTTACAAATTTGTGTTATGCAAATATGGAAATGCGCGTCGACGCTTCGTTGAAGTCGAAGTCGAGCGATTTCGCGCGTTACTTGGGCGCAGTGAGGTGTCAGACGCCGATCACACTGTGATCTGACTCTGTGCCAGTGTGAGTTGAGTCTTAAGGTCTAACAGTCTACAAGTGAAGCAATACAAATAATTATTTATTTTAAATGCAAAATAAAGCTATATCATTACTTGGTAGTTTGAATCCAATTAAGCTGTAATAAATATGTATAGTTAATAGTTTAAACAACAACAGAAAACAGACTACTAAATAAATACTAAAACATGTGAAATGGGTTAACTTTCAACAGAATTATGACAGTATTTCTACGAGTGTAAATATTAATTAAAACAACTTACTTAGACTTCAAATTCGAAATTTTAGTCTTCAAAGCGAAGAGTTCACTAGAATTACAACTGAATTGTGATACACCATGAATACGATGGTTAAGCCATTCCAACATTAACTCCATCTTCTCACTCTCCTGCTCCTGCAATCTATCTAGGTGGCTATCTCTGTCTTTCAGCTCTTTCAACTGTTCCGTTTTAAAATTTTTACAGTTCTCTTGAGTTTTTTTGAGTTTCTCAAGCTCTGTAATGCTAGCTGGCAGTCTCTTTTCTATCTTGGAAATGATTGCCTGGTTCAGTTCGACTTGCTCATCATAACTTAGTTCAGCAGCTGATTGGTGCATGAACCCTGAAATAACAATGCACATAAAACTTTTAAAAATCTCTTAAATACTGTTCCCATAGGGAACTAGCGTTGCTACCATGTCACTGCCTTTACGCAATAACGTAGTATTGCAGAATACTATGATTTTGAATTAAAAATACAGTGGCGAAGACAGCATGCTAACCTTATCGTGATTAAAGCACCCACCTTCTTATTGCATGTGGCTGCTTTATTGTCATGATGGGCAATTTGTTATCAACGATGAACTCTAAGCCCTTATTATACAGAATATGAAAATGTGGAAATGCTTACGTCTGAGAAAGAGTAGATTTAAGCCATTTCGACCCCTCCTACGAAAAGTATCGTATGTCGAAATTGCCAAGTTTACAAGGGAGCGTTTTAAAGTTCTCCGTTTTATCCAGCAAAGTTCGTTACTCACATCATCATCATAGATATCGGTTAGATGATCATCATAGATCATATAACCAATATCTAGGATTTTATATTACTCTATGTGAGTAACGAGTAGCAAACTGAGAAATGCTAAAGTCACGTGTTGTGCTTATTTCAGTGAATTCAGAACTTTAAGGCTCCCCTGTAATCTTGGCAATTTCAATATACGATTCTTTACGTAGGAGGGGTCGATATGTAAAGAAGCTTACCTAGCACCGTAGCAGTGCTCTCATCGGCCGTACTGACCCTGTGCAAGCTCGTATGCTGCTTTAAATCTGTCTCTGCAATAATTCTATTTACTTTTCCCCTCAATTTTACAGACATCTTGCTGGTCGAGTCGCTGCAAATATCCTTTATGATTTCTAGAAGATTATTTTCACCAATTAAGTCGAGCTCCTCGTTCACATTTTCTGTATTTGTTGCGAAATCCATTATTAAAATTCTGTTTTATTCGCAAAAATATTGAAAAAAATTAAATGCGATCTACTCAAAACAAACATTCGAATTGAATGTGTATTAGACATGTGTAAGTAATGTGAGTCATATTACAAAGGTGATATCACGCGACAGGGTACTGTGATATCACGCATCACTTTGGAAAAATATGCATTACTCATAACATTACCCATTATAGACTTTCCATCCTCTAAGCATTACATAGACCATGTCGGGGCGCTCTGGGAGTTTCCCAATATGAACTAAATATAGTAAATACCTATATTAATAGCGCCACCCAGCAAATTTTCGACGTACTACTTGATCGGACATTGCTAACCGTGCCGTAGGGTTACGTAGCGCTGCTGCCAGGTGTCGCTACTTACACCCATTACGCGAAACAGTACTCGGCGTGATTCAATACTGTGATGCAATGATGCAATGTAATGCTAACATCACGCGTGATGTTCTCATTACGCGTGATGTTAGCATTACGCGTGATGTTAGCATTACACGTGATGTTAGCATCACACATTACCCGCGTGATGCATCGCTCGGAAACAGTACTCGCGTAATGTATTACCTGAAACAGTACGCGTGATGGTGGTATTACGGAGTGATGTTTATAGTCTAAGTAATGCGAGTGACGTTGTAACGGTAACATCACGGAATGATGTTTGTTTATGAGACATCTCGTGTAATAGTAATATTATGCGTAATGCAATGTTAATGCATCTAATTTGGAATGTTGTAGTAGAACGATGTTTGTATTAGCACCCAAATTATTTAATAACTTACTATGGTGGTTGGTGTGGGTTGGTGGATGGTGTAATTGAAATAAACCGTAGACAGACAATTTAAACTGAAATTTCATAATTTGTTAATCAATGCTTGATTAAATATAATATTACAATATTTCTAGAAGGAGATCGATACGCTTTTATACAATCTTGGGTCAAGATGTAAAAGTTGAAGGTGATAATAATAAATAGCTTATGTATTGTTATATCATCACTGGAACTTCTACGAAATTTGGCGACCTCAGCCAACAGCCATGCTAACCAAAAAAAATCACGTGTTTTCTTGTTACAATAAAGTATGAATGTAAATTGTAAATCTTTCCGGGGTTCTCAGTTAATCTCACTCAGTGTTGGGTCATGGAAAAATTTCCATTAAAAAAATCATATGTATTTTTCAGAAAAATAAATGATTTCCGGAAATGTTTGCAATATTTTTCCTCTAATTTTCCCACATTTGACGTTGACTTTGATTTCCGCCAAGTGTCAAAACAAAACTCAAAAGTTGAAGCGCAGACTAAGGAGAAGACAGTACGTATGTTGAAGTTACTGAACGAAAACGATGGAGCCAACAAGAGTTGGTGATGGTGTGGTTGGTGGAGGATTTGTCATTGTGTGAGATCATCTTAAATCTCATTTTTCTTATAGGTGGCTTTTAGATATACAACCCTTTTTTTTAAAACCATAGTTCAACTTATTAAATTTTGGCCCCGACTGCCCCGTCTCCATTACCTCTCGGAAAATTATCCGAGATATATAACAGTATCTCAGTCTCACACGCACTCGCCATCATTCAAGTTAAATTAACAATTATTATGATGCGTATAGGAATTATTTCGTAATGTATCGTTTTTTTATTACACATACGAGGTGAACTTGGGTATATATCGATATTAATAGCGCCACCTAGCAAATTTTCGACTTACTACTTGATGGGACATTGCTATCCGTGCCGTAGTGTCACGTAGCGCTGCTGCCAGGTGTCGCTACTAACACCCATTACGCGAAACAGTACGCGGCGTGATGCAATGATGCAATGTAATGCTAACATCACGCGTAATGTTAGCATCACGCGTAATGTTAGCATCACGCGTA
>NW_020653854.1:15672854-15680743 GCF_003589595.1 Hyposmocoma kahamanoa | reverse complement strand
AATGTTAGCATCACGCGTAATGTTAGCATCACGCGTAATGTTAGCATTACACATTACCCGCGTGATGCATCGCTTGGAAACAGTACGCGCGTGATGCATTACCCGAAACATTACCCGCGTGATATTACCTGAAACAGTACACGTGATGCTTATATTACGCGTGATGCTTAGAACATCACGGAGTGATGTTTGTTTAATACTATTATGCGAAATGCAATGTAAATGCATCTAATTTGGAATATTGCAGTAGAACGATGTTTGTATTAATACCCCAATTATTTCATAATTTACTAAATGGTGTAAAAGGATGGAACCGTAGACAATTTAAAATGAAATTGCATAATTTGTTAATCAGTGCTTGTGCTTGGTTAAATATATTTCGATCTTTCTTGGTAATCTAGAAGGAGATGGATACGCTTTCATACAATCAATCCAAGATGTAAAAACATGAAGGTGGTATCAGTTAATTGCGTAGGTATTGATGTACCATCACTGAAAATTCTGCGAATTGAACTGAAAGCAGAGCTATAAGAGATTTAGTAAAAGTGAGGTTATGTAACAACTTATAATTAACGTCTGATTTTTGGAGTGCATTTGTTATTTTACAACTTACTAGATGGTGTAAACGAATTAAACAGTAGACATTTAAAATGAAATTGCATAACTTGTTAATCATTGCTTGATTACGTGGCAATTTATAATGTAAAATTTAACCAGGGTGAGTGTGGGTTGCCAGACGGTTCGTAATATTTCGTAATTTTTGTTTGATTCTCTCTAGTAATATGTAAGTAGATCTTGTTTATAATGCAAGTTTATGTTCTAGAAACGCGTTTTATAGGTTGTTTTAAAACGCATCGCTTTTTTAACCGACTTCAAAAAAAGGAGGAGGTTGTCAATTAGTCGGTGTTTTTTTTTTTTTTAGGTTGTGTGTGTTACACTGTATGATGTTGTGGGTAATTAGTAATAGTGATATCACAGAGTAATATTACTTTTACAGAAATGTGATGTGATATGACATTACTTTTCGAGGTACTGTTTTGCGCACGTCTAATGTGTATTGAAACATAGCAACCGTTACGCGTTTAGTATAGATTAGTAGGGGTGCACAAATTTTATTAAAGATATTTTAGTTTCGACCTTTCAGTCTCTCAGTCAGTGTGGAAACTTATTTTAGGTTTATCTTGTTAGCCACTGAAGTCTTTTATTTGAACTAGATTTTTTTTTAGAAATAATTATATTTAAATACACTTGCACACATTATTATTTGCACACACTTATATACATTGTTATTTTAGTGTCCACATTACTTAACGATGTAAACGAACCAGACACAGTATATTGGGCACGTTGACATTTAATTTGAGCTTTATATTTCTGAACGATTATACGGCGAACGAATCAAAAAGTCAAACTATTCTTTAGGTTTGTTTTAGTTGTTGGTACTTTTTCTATTATTGACATTATAGCCAGAAATACTTTGCGAGGTAGCACTGTTGTTGTAGTGTAATTTATGATCTTTTATTATTTTTTATTCTTTAATACGATGCCATACTGGAAATTATGAGATAAATAAAGTTATACAAGACACTAGGTTTACAAAATGTCGTCTCAGTCTAACGAAGGAGCGAAGAAATCAAGCGAAACAGATGTATCCTCCAACAATGGACATAGCTCCCAGTCTGAATCCCAAAAGCCGGGTGATTACGCAGAGAAGAAATCAAATAAAACCTCTGGAGAATCTCAAGTAACATGTTACTGGTTGGTATTATAAAAAAAAATGTTTACACTATGAACATATAAAATGCCCTAAATGTTTTCTTGTATTAACCCTCTTGGTAATTTTAGCGGGAAAGACAGAAACCTGAACATTGTGGAGCTACTATGTGCCTCATGCAATCGGTGGTTCCATGAGTCATGTATTGGGTACCAGTTGGGGAAATTGGTCCCATTCATGACTAATTATTTGTTTATTTGCAAAAACTGTTCACCAACTGGTTTGGAAACTTTTAAGAAAAATCAAGCTCGTGAGTAGTATTATTTAATCATTAACCACTGTTATTCACTGGTTTTTTTTATCACTAATGTTTGTTTCTAAAGTTCTGTAATGTTAATTGGTGTGGCAAATAGCTGTCGTATAGTTTAATTCTGCTAATGTAAGCAGTAATTCAATTTCCACACTCGACATTACAAATGCAGTTATTGCAGCACAATGTAAGCACTACTTATATGTCTTTATGTTGTAGAGTCCATTTTATACAATTTCATTAATAGCAATCAACGGCATATAGAACACAGAACTTTGTTACTTTCTCGAAAATGATATTTATGTAATTTTTTATTGAGGTGCCACTTATTAAATTATTATATACTTTATTTTTGACATTCTCTTGACCATTGTTATGTATAAATAAACTTTGTAGTTCTTTAATTTTCCAGCTTTCCCACAGATGTGCTTAACAGGAATTGCAAATCTGCGGCAAGAGAGTATCAAAGATGGGAGTAACAAACTCCTTTTCAGCAAAGACAGGGAGATCATACCTTACATTGATCAGTACTGGGAAGCTATGACAACCATGCCGCGGAGGTAAGTATGTGCTTTTGTTTAAGCCTTGTGCACCATACAGTTATACAGTACTGTATGTGTATACCATACCGTTATACTATAGATGTAGCATATAGATGATTTTATTTTAAGACCTCATATTCAAGTCTTTCAGCTGAAATATTAGGGATAATAACTAGGGATCGGAATAGGTAGAGTTTTTTTGAAGAACATAGACAGAAAATGGAGACTGCCTAATGGCAATATTTTTTAGGTCCAGACCTTTTTGGGATTCGGGAAAACACTTAAGAATATTAAAAATTGACGTAATTGGGCACAGGTAGGTACACTATATTTATCTTAACTTTGCTACGCACAGTGGATCGGATCTGCGATATTGCAGACATTGGATTTTTTTTCACAATTCCTCTTTAAAAAAAATGCCAATCGAATTTTATTGTTGTAATTAAATATTGTCATATCACATTTTGCCATAAATATAATACTTTAGTAGTAAAAAAATAAAATATGTATTTTTTGGATGGGACCATGCCTTTAGTGCCCCATTGTCACAAAGTTTTAGTCAATCCAGTCTTGGAATCACTACTGACGTATTATTAGACCTATCTTCTATAGATATGCATACTTTATTTTCTTATCTTACTTACTTACTTTTACTTTATTATCTTATCTTTATCTTATACTAAACGCGCGCCCAAACCTACCTATACGCCTATATTCACTGCTTATACGCGTCAGAAAATAATAATAATAATAATAATAAAAATGGCTAAAATTGCTCATAAATACGATTATTGGTTCAATACTTTAATTAGCAGTGATCGTAATAGGTTTTTTCGAGGAACATAGACAGGAAATGGAGACTGCCTTACAAAAAAAATACTTTTTCTTTTTTAGGTCCTGGATTTTTTCGAGATTCGGGAAATTACTTAAGTGCATTCAAATTTACTTTATTTAGGATAGGTAGGTTAGACTATATTTATCCTAACTGTGCGATGAATCGTTGCAACATCAATTTTTCACAATATTTAGGAAAATTCCTACAAAAAGAAATTCATAATTTTTTTTTTTCTAAAAGTATACATTTTACAAAAGACTATACTGGAAACAGTTGCTTAATACATTTAATTAGAGTTAATAAGATTTGTATTACTAACATTCTGTTTTATGGACCTTCCTGCAGAATCCTAAAACTATCGCAACGAGTCTTCGTATTCCAGGTATACGTTTTAACTTTCTGACTCGATTTTCATGTCAAAATCAGAAAACTTCTGCATGCTTAACATACTTTGTCTGCTATTTTTTTTTTAAATAAAAACGGGTGCGACATATAAACAATAGTAGAATAGTAGAGTAGAAAATAGTAGTAAACAAGAGAAGATTGAGTAAATTTACCTAAACTCCAAAGAAGGCGTACACGTAGAGTGGATAATACCGCACTCTGTAATACCGAAATGATAATCACAATATTTCATCCCGGAACTTCAGACATCACGAATTATTTATTGGACTTTGAATGTATTGATAACAAATAATTGTATCGAAGAATCTTATTACAGTTTTTAGGGTTCTTAACTAAAACTGTTTTAAATTAAAGTCTTTTGCTTCCATATAGGAAAATAAAACTAAATTGGTTGTTTTTAACAAATAAACGCGTATTTGTTTCAGTAGGAAATTAAAACTTCTTTTTCGAATTCATACTGATGTTTTGTTATTAAAGATGTTATGTTTTTCAGATAATTACTGTAGTGATTCCAAAACTGGATCGATTAAAACTTCGTAACGAATGGGAACTAAAAGTGTGGTCCCATACAAAAAATACACATTTTTTTTTTTCTACTAAACTATTAGATTTATGGCGAAATGTGATATGACAATATTTAATTAGGACAATAGGATCTCTCGATTGGCATTTTTTTAGAGAGGTATCGTGAAAAAAATTCAATGTCCGCAATATTGCTGATCCGACCAACTGTGTCGCAAAGTTAAGATAAATATAGTGTACCTGCCTGTCCCCAATTACGTCAATTTCTAATGTACTTAAGCGACTTCCCGAATCCCGAACAGGTCCAGGACCTAAAAAATGTTGTCGTAAGGCTGTCTCCATTTTCTGTCTATGTTCCTCGAAGTTTAGGTAGAAAACTCTACCTGTTCCGATCCCTGATAATAATCATAGAAAGTAATATAAAATAGCAATAGTATTAGTATAGTATTAGAACAAAATTATTAAAAAAAAAATCTATAACATTTATGATGAATTTGAAATCAGCATGGTGTTTTACCCACTTATTGTTTTGGTGAGTAAATAGTTATTAGACCTGTTTTTTAGGCAATAAATTTACTGCATTGACTAATTTACTTAGGCAGAGTTTTCACAAGTTAGTAATAATTGGTATGAGAAGTGAAATGATGAAATTCTTGTCCCTTAATGGGCACCAATACTCAGTACCGGGCAAGCATATGCTACAACATAAATGATTTTAAGAGAATCCTTCAGTTCCTTAATACTGTTTCCATTCACAAGTTTTACCTAATTTGGAGACCAGTCTCCCATTATCATTGTTATTATCTATATTTAACTGCTATTGTAATATTTGTAAGCTAGGTACTGGGAGAAATAAATAAATTTATTAATATGTTATATTATTAACGCTATTAAAAGTGTTGGTCTTGGCATCAAAATTTAGTAAGTGATGATCACAATAGGTCAATAGCTGTCACAACATTGAAGAATTGCACAGTCACACAATACATAGCCTTATATAGCATTATAATATGAAATGCTATACTACATATTTTTTATACTGCATTAGACCTCAGAGTAAAACCATTTCTATTGTTGATTATGCTGCTACATATGGCTGATTGACATCCTAGTATTTAAAAGAGAGTATAAAGACAGTGGTGCATCTTCTATGTCATTGTTGTTCTTTGATTTACAAGTATACCTCAATATACAAGAATATATCTCAGCTAGGTGAGATAAAACAATCTGCATTAAAATATCCTTATGTTGGTTTTATTTATTCTATTGATTAGGTATCATGATATTTTTACTACCATTTTTTTTTTGTGAAAATACTCCACTATAGTCCATTTGTTTAGGTACTTAACTAACTGTAAACAATCTTGATACATCTTTTTATTAAAACATATACTTTACAAATCAATAGGTTTAAAAATAGGCATGCAATTTCATATGAAGCTAAGTATTTGTATTTTATATTTGTAGGTAAGTAAAAAGCATTTTATAAATGTATATTTCATTTAATAGATATCTAAAGATTGTTTACATTTAGTTAGTACCTAAACAAATGGAGTAATAGTTTGTTATTATTGGTACAAAGATCGAAAAAAACAGAAAAATTCCCTTATCATCACCATTGGCTTTGTTCCAACTGCTGGCGACAAACGGGAAAAAAATCCCATGTCACCAGGTGGTGACAAACGGGATAAAAAAATGTAGCCAATGGTGATTCCCACTGGCGACAAATACCATCGATCCGAGTAGACTCGAACCAGCATTTGATGCCTCATCGTGGTTACAGAGTTCTGTCGGATCGAGGGAATTTATCTTCGTGTTTGTTCAATCATTGTATAAATAATATGTTGGTTTTTACCAAATATTAATACTGACCAATAGACTAAGACCATTATCTCGGTTTTCAAACAAGTGGTTTTGATTCAAATTAAAGGGACTTTTAAATTGAAATCCCATTCTAGTCAATGGATCTTGATATTTTACCTGCTATTTTTAATGTTAAAAATAATGGTAATAATCTCGGAAGAATTATGTGGTCTGTGGTAATAATGGTAAAATTAGTATTTTTTAAAAGAGGTTTTATTGAGGTTATTTAGCGTACTTTTTCGCTTTTTCA
This sequence comes from Hyposmocoma kahamanoa, assembly GCF_003589595.1. Classification (NCBI taxonomy): domain Eukaryota; kingdom Metazoa; phylum Arthropoda; class Insecta; order Lepidoptera; family Cosmopterigidae; genus Hyposmocoma; species Hyposmocoma kahamanoa. The sequence continues at coordinate 15,674,302 of NW_020653854.1, read as the reverse complement.
ATAATTTCATGTCATGTTTACTTCCGCTCTATAGAAAAATAATTTAAAAGGAAAAGAGAATGAGAGCAATTCAAGGCTGAAGATATACATTTACTATATTATAACATTAATAAACTAGGCATAAGTGCTTATACTTTGAAGGTAATGTAATAAAAGCATTTTTATTATATTTTAAACACTAAACTCTTGATTATTTGTACGATGTTAGTGGGATATACACGATATACACAACGATTTTTATCTTTGGGGGAAAATTACCACATGCAAAGATTTCAAATAGATATCGATGCATATCGATGACTAAGAGTTCGTATGTCAGCGAAAAGAACTGTTCATAAGGGTATTTGTGACCTAGGGACATTGTTTAAGATATTGAAGGACACCACCAGAGGGATACAATAGTACTGACTGCATATTTACTGTTTAATATGTTAGTATCTGCGACTTGTCTCATCTATCGCTGTCTAAGCAACACGATCTCTGGAAGGAGATTGAATAATATTATTTTATTTTAGTATATATAGCTTGATATTAAAATCGCAGAATAATATTAAAGTCAATGGGTTTCTCGTTACTTGCTGAGGAGCACCTAGGGTATTTTTGTGCGTAAATCTATTGAAAATGATGATAAAGGAAGAAGTGTAATGAGTTATCTTCATGTAATCTTATACGACGTGACGTTTTATTAAATAACTGATCGGTAGAAAGTGGAAGACAAGCGCGGATGAGGACGACCGAAAATAATTTACTCAAAACAATAGGGGGTCGGCATCTAATAAGGAGGAAAAAGGACAAAGAAAAAGTTTGCAGAGTACAGAATTTTGTTAAGGTCAACCAACACTTACGTGATGGTCTGGATTTTCAGAGTAACACAATCGTGGTACGCGACAGTGCAACGGGCACTGATAAAAGACATCCAAGTCCTTTTCACGTACGAGGAAGACGCAAGTCAAGGCCCCATGTTTGGATTGTACAATTTGGAGCTAACGGCCATTAAACCCAATTATGAAGCTATGATCAAACAGGGACAGCTCAAGGTCACCGATATGGGGATTGCTACAAGTAAGTTTGATATTTTGTACGCATTTTTGTTTTGAAGTATGTTTGTCTTTAAGGTTTTACACATTTTCCTTTTATAATCATGTTCTGTCCCACTGCTGGGCAAAGGCGTCCTCCCTCTTTTTCCACGGTTCTCGGTCTTGGGCAACATCTCGCCGGCCTTTTAACTTAAGTCATCCCTGCACAATGCAGCCGCTTTTTGTAGTAATTTTATAAAATAGGTTGCTAAGTTACTGCTGGACTCTAAAATTGTGGGGCTATCACTGGAATCCGCAACCAAAGCGAGGGTCAAATGTAAAAACTTTACATACATAAGGATGATTTTAGCAAAGTATTGATTCCTTTAAGTGACCTAATACAGTGTGTCCTAACATGCGTAATTGTTTATG
>NW_020653854.1:15644876-15672844 GCF_003589595.1 Hyposmocoma kahamanoa | reverse complement strand
ACACCAATTTATTGATATCCTTTGAAGCATGATTGCATGAAACCAATGAACGTTTACTTTGGAGACCCCTTTCACATGGCGAACGTAGAAATATTGATTGTTAAAACTTACTCTGTTTTAGTGTATGACTATGTTTTTCCGAGTATAAAAATAATGTCGAGTTATAAATTATCCTCTTATATATATAATAGGTTATTTCTATCATATAGTAGGTTAATAAATGTTTTGCAACTGACCTCTTTGGCCTGTAGAATACGTGCAACATTTCCTCGTTGAACTTGATGATGTTCATAACTTTCAATTCAAGCTGCACATTATATCGAATAAACTTCGAAGTAGAAATCCATAGCGACCTTCGAAGAAACTTAAAACGTTGTAGATATGGTGAAAGAGTTTTGTTTTACATAATATAGCCCTCAAAGATAGCGGAAACTTTTAGTTTTTATGTTAACGTGTGTAAGTTGTGTCTCGGGACGACTCTTAAAGCAGCAATAAATATAAATCATATTTTTTATGATCTGTGTGTTGGAAATAAAGCGTGGGTTCGATTTAACAAGTTGGCATGGGTTTCCCACCTTCATTTTAGCGTTCAGTCTTTTGCTGGACGTAATCCTCCCTGGAAAAGGTAATTTGCTTATGGAGGTCTTTTAAAAATAGAAAAGTAATTACTGATAAAAAAAATTCAAGATTTTATAAGATTCGCGTAGTCTTATTAGTGTGTAATGGGACCTTAATATTTACATAAGTTACCTAATTATTTGCGGAGTCCAATGTCAACAACTGTAAAAACTTGAAATATTTGCTGGAATTTTCTCAGTACTGGAATATCGTCGTTCTATAAGCGTACTTACCAACTTGCACTCCATTGAGCTCAGTAGTTTGTGAGAAATCGAACGGGTGGACGTTTCGCTTATATTCGTGTCATTGCGTTGTATATACGAGTAAACTTCTTATTTGTCCATACATAATCACTTAAACTTATCCTGTAAAAGGTCATGTTCTTAACTCGCCGTTCTACTTAGAGCTAGATAAGAGAATTAAACAAACTGGACTGAAGCCAAATGTCTGAAAAAATCAAAGTGCTTATAACATTTGCATTGTATAAAATACTCAGCGGACTAGACGAGCGAGTCATGTATTGAATAATGACATTGTTCTCTGCCTCAGTGTTAGTAAACAGTACGGCTATAGAACGCACACTGTCGTGTGTATGTACGCTTACCTATACTATGTTAATGTGGCGTTGTAATGTATACTTATATATATTTCCTTGATAAGACTTACGTCGCGGTAGCCGCGTTTCACGTCTATTGATTTTGTATTTAAATCGCTATATCACCTTGAACTTTATGGCGGGTGAGTTTTTTATTCCTATTATTTTATTTCTATTATTTTATTTTCTGTTTATACACACATTTACATATTCATATTACGTTAATAAACGTTATCGCTCTTTATTATCATAACCGTGTAATTTTGAACGTGGTTTTGACATTTTTTATAATAACACAATTGTTCGCAATGGAGGATATACCTTTTGATTATGTACGAAAGCTTTAAATAGATTATTAAATTAGTTTTGCAATCTTCTGGTTAGGTTTACGTACTCGGTAATCACGTATGACCACGATTAGTGAGGCGTCGGTACAAACTCGAACCAATAACACGATTGGTGTCACTATCTTATCTCGTTTAAGTATTCAATTTATCGAATGTAAAGTATAATTTTTTGACAAGTCCGTAAAACCGTCTGCCGTTGACATGGATTGTAAGTTATTTAATATTTCTCTTACCATTTGTGTAAGTTCCTTGTGTTCTTTATACTTAAAAATCAATCGGCACGTACTTCAGTATGAAAGCTTTTTATACGTATTTAATAAAAAAATTCGGCTGTGCAATAGATATTTCATATTAAATTGTTTCATGAAAACTTCAAACTATGTATTTACATCACAATTACAAAAACACGCGCAAACTGATTTTAAGCCTAGAATAAACGTCACTACGTCACTATCAGAATTCCATTGGTTTTATACAGCTTCAAAGTCAATTTATCTTAGCAATATATAAAATGTAGTGTCTAATTAGTGAAAATTAATAACCAAACTTTTATTAATCGTATAAGGAATTCGGACGTTTAATTTGTTGTTTCCATGTAATGGCCAGCAGGTTTTACGTAAATAAAATTAATAATCAGTATAATGGATAAAAATGTAGGTAAACAAAGGTTGTAACTCCCGTTATGTGTGTAAATAACGTAGAAACATGAAACTTGCGCGTCTGCAGTTCTGCACGTCCCCTATTTTTCTATATCGCTTAATTCGACGACCACACGACACACCACGAGAAAAGTGACCAAACTGTACAGTTATTCTCACGAGATTCGATGTGCAACCTACGTGTCTTCATAACGCCTAGGTCACAATAAAGATGAAAAATGTCTAATTTGAATCCGGCCACGTTTAGTAGGTCAATAATTCTTGACCTTCACTCGGCGCATCCGTCGGCAGCGCGCATTGTGTCATAAGAAAATAGTGTAGGTCGATCATATTAGCAACGTTTATAGCGAATGAAACTATTTTTGCTGATCTAAATCTCGTTATAATTTTGTTTTTTCAAACAAACCAAACGTTTCGCGCCCTCTACAGGTCGCATGGTCACACGGCTGAGATGGTAAAATGATCGACTGGCCTTTGCGACGAAAAAACAAATATACCTACGCGATTTAGATCCGAATAATATCAATGCGAATAAAGAAAAGTCCTATGGTAATAATCGTGAAAACCTAAGGTCTCGAAACGTTTATAGATATTATATTGTTGCTTTTAACGTCGTAGGAAAACTTAAATAAAAACGTGTAACCTTTCTAACCAGTGTTACCTACATGTAAAGTCGCGTCGAGCGCTGTCACGAGAAATCACTTATTTATTACTAGCTGATGCCTGCGATTAATTCTGCGTAGAATAAGTACTTCGAGTAGCCTACTGTACTATATTAATTTTTATAGTTTTATAGATTCTTCTTTCAAATTTTCATTCCCTATGCTCATTAAGGTTTATTTTAGTGACGAAAATTAGCCAATGTCCTTGTTCTAGGTCTGTACCAAAATTCATCAATATTGGTTCAGCGGTTTAGGCGAAATATGTAACAGACAGTTACTTTCGCATTTATAATATTAGTTTGGATAGTTATTACTTAAAAACAAATTTCTTGTAAATAGAGCGTTTTGGGAACTTCGGATATTAGTCTTCTAGCGAGATTAATTCGCGTGGTTAGATATTGTCCAAAACACACGTCACAAATTATGTTTTAAACTACCTTTTGTACCCTGAAAATGGCACAAGTTCGAGGTTCCATTATTAATTACTTGCAAACCTTTACTTTCCGCAGATTGTTTATTTTTAAAGCTACTTCGCTCTATATGTATAAATATTTTTACCAATGACGTCACAATTTTCAGTACCATTAGCAGGCAATGTTAAGGGGCGGCAAGGCAAGAGGCGGCCGGCGGTAGGCGCGACCGAAACAGGTGCGCCGGCCGGCAAGAAAGGCCGTACAGCCGAAATTGGCACCCTGAAATTGCCTTCACATGGATATCCGACCGAACACCCTTTCAATAAAGACGGGTATCGATATATACTGGCCGAGCCTGATCCTCATGCGCCTTTTAGACAGGTAAGTGCAGATATAGCCGTAGTAAATGATAACAGTAATTTTCAGGTAAGTTTTTTGTTCTCAATTTTGATGATAATTTTTATTATTTAATTACACGAATTATCGAAATATCGAATATCATCGTGAACTATTAAGTATATTTCAGGTTACCACACTCGAATATTAAATAATAGTTCATGATGATATTCTATATTTAAATAAAAAGAAATTGTCACCAATATTGAGTACAAAAAACTTACCTGAAAATTACGCATAAATTATTTCGTTTGTAGAGATCGCATTTCGATCTTCCTCTTCTCGCGCGTACTTCGGGTCTTTATCGCTAGTCTACTCTTCCAATCTCAATTCAAAGTAATATTCGGTTTATTTTATTAACTGAAATTCAGAGATTCAGAGGGCAAACCTCGTTGAAAATTATTAATGAACGTCTACTTTTACTTAGTTCTTTTTTTAACTTAAAATTACTAAACTTTTCTTCTGAATACATTACCGAAGATAACTCATTGCTAGTAAGCATATTAAAAATGCAATGTAATAATTTATTAATCGATGCTTTTAATTCGAAAATGAAATTATACAATACGCAATTGCGTGTATCGCTTGTGTTTTAACTTTTTGTCATTTTGTGTCCCGTTACGTTGTTATTATTATTTTGTTTCTTTTCCTGTAACTGACAATTCTTTTATTTATTTTTATTATATATTATTTCTCGTTTTCAATTTAGTGAATGTAGTATAATCGTTCTGTGTACACTTTTTTTGGAATGTGGTCTAGTCTATTAATGTATCAAAATGGATCTGTTACCATATGATGATAACATTCTGTTTATGTGCTATTGAAATAAAATAAAAATAAATTTAAGAGGAATTGTATGAATTTTTACTTACTGTCTATTTCGATCTCTGCTGACAAGTTAGAGTTAATATGACTACAGCTATTATATAAATATACTAACTATTATACAGATATATACCTATAGCCATCTATTATGTTATAGGAATTCGATGAAAGCAACGAATGGAGCGGCAAGCCGATTCCGGGGTGGCTGTACCGAGCTCTATGCCCCGGCGTTGTTCTTCTGGCATTGCATGATCGCGCACCGCAGCTGAAGATTGCTGAAGACCGATTAGCTGTCACCGGAGATAGAGGCTATTGCATGGTTCGGGCTACACATGGTATGTTTTAAAGTCTAAACGCTCAAATATAGAGGCTAAGTCTAAACGCTCAAATATAGAGGCTAAAAATAAACCAATCAATTAGTTTTTCAATAAATTTAAATTAAACATACCTCTGATTCAGAACAGTGTACTCCGAAAAATCAACTAAGTCACCATTTGTAAGCTAACTACCCCAAACACGATACTTCTACTGTCAGTAGTACATAAATAAATAATAATAATGAGTCAGACAACCACACCAATTGCCTTGTCTCAAACTAGGGAATTCCCTGTACTATGAGTACGAGAGCAACGGAATTTATTTTGGGGCACTTCCGAGAACACCAAGACCAGAATTAATTTAGAAAAGTTTATTTCCTAAATTTATTATACCGGGAATCGAATCCGAGACTTCCGCATCCAGCGTCCGCAGTGTAAATCGTTAGGCCACCAAGGTCGTCATAAGGTTACCATATTATTGTAGTGTATTTGGATTCCCATAGCATAATGGCGGCACTTCGCATAGCTGCTTGTATTCGCTATTGGGTGTTTGATGTACTTGGGAAAATATTTGACGTACGGACAAACATGCAAACACTGACAAATTGACCGTCTACACGTGGAGCAAAATAATGAATATGACCATAGAGTGAACGGTTTACTTTGCGTATTTGGCTCCGTTCGCGGCAACGCGAGTTTGGTGTTTGCTGTATTTGTCGAATACAAGGTAAATACTTTGTCACACATGCTATCTACACATTGTGATTGTTTGCCAAATATGTCAAATACGCAAATACAAATGGCCACGTGAAGTGCCATCATAACAAATTTCAAATCGATTGGATAAGTGAAAGTAATCAGTGACAGTAGAACTACTTGTCAAAGAGTTTAACCAGGGAAGTACTGCCACCTTCTCTACTTTTGCTTTCCGGTTTAGAAGGGCAAGGATGCTAGTGGAATTACAGGCACATGGGACTTGGCAACTTATGTCTCGGGGTGACGGGCGCAGTGGCAGTGCCCATAAGATCTTTGCGATTTAAAGCTGGCGCGGCCATCGCCCAATTACCACGCCTTCATGTACATTCATGGCGAATCTGAATTCTATTTACTAGGCAACAATATTTAAATTCCTGTGAATAATACAACCGCGCGGGTCGCCGCGTAGACCATATTCAAGCCTGCCTTGCCCGGGTGCCCGGGACGCTCATTTAAGTTAAAACGTAAAAGATAAACATACAGAGCGTATTTTGCCATAACAGTTAGACGCACACGATCGCTGCGCGGCGCCAACGCGGACTACGCTCAGCGGCTGTGCGGGGTGAGCGCGATGAAATTCGTGTCGAATAAATGCGCCCTAACTGTTACGACTTGTTTGTCCCGTCTCTTGGTTAATATCAATTATAATTATTAAACAAATTAAGTTAATATTTCACTACTTTTTTGTACTGAAATTTTTTGGGATCAGTCCATCCATTTGGGAGCTACGATGCTACAGACAGACACATAGACAACGGTTTCAAACTTGATAAGCCCTCTTTTTTTACGTCGTTTGTTAAAACACACGTACGTTTTCACAAACCGTTTACGGGTCAAATTTAATGATTGCATTTCGAATTCGATGTGGGCACACCTCGCCCAATTGTACTGATTATGATGTCGATGAGTACCATAGTATATACTGCGCTGTAATGTTACGAAGTATGTGCTGTTTCAACTAAGATGGCACGAAAGGTTACTGTTCAATGGTTCATTTTCACTGCTTATCATGCTTAAATTTATTAATATATTTCTTAATGATCATAGCGGACTATTGTTCAAATACACTCTACAGAGACCTGTTTCCAACAAACAGTTGGAATTACATGAATTAATAAAAATAATAATTGTGGTTCAAACCAGCCAAAAAAGGCTGTGAAACAAGAAAATAATAATAATAACGGCCGCACTCATACCACCGCGTTAGGGAAACCCTGTATTGCGGATGCCATGGACACACACATACACAACAACCAATTAAACCGAAGTTCACGAGAGAAATAAATGTAGGCCATACAAATATTTCTCCCGGTCCAGGAATCGAACCCGGGACCTCTGTATGGCAGTTCAGCATGATGACTGTTCGGTCACGGAGGCAGTTACATTGATACAGCATTGGTGTTATTAAACATTTGAATCGACATATCGTCGGTTAAAAGGTAAAACTCACTAATAGCCTAATTGGCCAAAGGGAGATAATTAAGATTTTGTATTTTTTCATTATGAAAAATCACTAAAGGACTGGTATGTATTAAAACATGAAGGACACCACAGACTTACTGAATTTTTCTTGTCATAGATGTTCTTCCCAATAAAGCAAAATTGAAAAAATCTAGTTTTTGAACAAAATGTCACTTAATGAGTTTTACCTTTTAACCGACGATATCTAAAACCTCGGTAGGCGTATCTCGCGGCGCGTGGTATTGGGAGGCGGTGGTGGAGGAGATGCCAGAAGGTGCAGCAGCGCGTCTGGGATGGGGACGTCGATATGCCAACTTGCAAGCGCCGCTCGGTTACGACAAGTTCGGATACTCCTGGCGTAGCCGGAAGGGCACCAGGTATATATACATAGACAATTATACACATTTTCCAGTTGCCATGATTGTAACAAAAACGAGATTTCTCTATTAATTTTTGTTAATACTTTTACGTTCTTCGAATAAATTTTTCTTCGTTTTCGATCTTTGTATTAATAGGGTAATTTTACCAGGTAAGTTTTTTGTACTCAATTTTGGTGACCATTTCTTTTTATTTAAATATTTATAGAATATTATCATGAAGTATTATTTAATATTCGAGTGTGGTAACCTGAAATATTATTTAATATTTGACGATGATATATTCGAGTAATTAAATAATAAAAATTGTCACCAAAATTGAGTACAAAAAACTTACCTGAAAATTGCTGAGTAATTGTAACAAGCATAGTAATTTCACAAAAATAAATGAATATCATGGCAGTAAAATATCATAATATACAGTACAATCAATATTACCATTTCTAAAGCGACATCTCTTATAACGTCTGGTAGCTAGCTATACAGGTATTTATTGGTGGAGTAAAGAAAAATTTTCATTGATATCTCACAGATGGCGTTATGACAAAAGAATCCGTCAAAACAAAAATCGGTAACAAACAATAGAAAAATATTTACGTTGTTTTCTTTAAAAAAAGAATATAGCGTTGGTTGGCATATGAAATGTCTGTAGATCTTTTGAGAAACTTATAAATTGGTTTTCAAAAATAAACCAGATTCTTATAAATAAAAATTTTACAGCTTCTCTTGACACTTATAAAAGTTTCCTCACCATGTCATCATTCTCCGCCAATATAACAAGGTGAATCCTAATAAACAATTAAAAGTGTAGTCATTGTATTGATTTATTATTACAGATTCCACGAGTCTCGCGGCAAACACTACAGCTCTGGGTACGGTGAGGGCGACACCCTAGGCTTCCTCATAGTGATGCCTGACTCAACTAATACCAAGTATACTCCCAGTACTTACAAGGATAGGGTAAGTTATTTTATGGCAAGGTGTATAAATTAATATATATGTATATATAAAAGTACTTTATATAAACGTACTGCTCTGTATATGTATACAGAGCTATTTATAAAATAGTAACAACCTCGCAGGACTATATGTATTACTAATATCATAAACAACAATTTTGTTCAGTGACTTTTAATAATTTTATAGGCACGAGTTAATGTAGACGATTCTTGTAAATTCTGTTTGCCTGGTATACTAGTGTAATTTTTTTCGAAAATGTCTGAGCTGACCAGGCAATTTCGAATTAAACTTTCAACCTAAATTGATGAGCAACGCAAAAGTCTGAAAATTAAGATCTGCGCTCGCTTGAACTTTTTCTTCTTCTTTTTGTTTATTGGCTTAGTAATTATAAATATATTGTAAAAATAATTCATAATAAAGTTCAGTTGTCAAACCCCTAACTTTGAACTAAAGGCCCATTGCCACTTGAAAAAGTTAAACGTAGTACGTAGTTTTTACAAAGATTATTTTTCACTTTTTGATTTAAACCTCGGGAAAATGTTAAATATCAACAGGAATCTTAGAACTTGTGACCATGTCAAAACGACTGTCAAGGACAACCGGTTTATTTTTCTTCTTAGTATTAATGTTATGTTTATTTTATTTTATCACAATGTTTCATGAAAACAATGGTATCCTTCTTAACATAAATTATATTTTCATAGCATAATATGACATAATAATATACCAAACATTCGCCTCCTTGACCCACTTGTCCTATGGTAATACACGCAAAATAGGCGCTTTGTCGTCGAGTTGCCGCAAGTACCAAGTAAGTACCAAGTACATGTAGGTATGGTATTGTTTTATTTATCAATTTTTTTATCGTTTTCTTCACAGCCCTTGGTAAAATTCAAAAGCCACCTCTACTATGAAGACAAGGATAATATTCAAGAATCTCTCAACAATCTCAAACCCCTCCCTGGCAGCAAGATATACTTCTTCAAGAATGGAGAGTGCCAAGGAGTCGCCTTTGAAGATATTTACCAAGGCTCCTACTATCCTTCAGTATCGCTGCATAAGAATGTGACTGTCAGTGTTAATTTTGGACCCAATTTCAAATTTCCGCCGTCTAATAAATATTCATATAGATCGGTAAGTAAATCAGAAAAAAAAACAATGTCTAAAAGTGCTCTTACAATCCCTTTTGATTTATAGGGAAAAGTTTTTTAAGATTGTTCACGTCACTGGTGAGGTGTACAATAAAATTTACATCAAAGATACAGAAAATGGCAATAACTTTGGCTATTAACTTAATTTAACGGGATTTTTAACCGTCTACGGGTTTTTCACCGCATTGAGAGCTGCACACGGAAGTCTCGTACTATCTTTATAATAAAAATCTCAATAATTATCATTTTACAGATGTCCGAAAAAGCTGAAGAAGCAATTGGCGAACAAACTATGGCTGATCTTCTCTATCTGACTGAGAACGAAGGTAAACTACGTCTGGACAACTTCAACCTCTGATATTAAACACACCGTTATTGTAACGGTGTGTGAATGAGTGAATTGTGAGTGCTTGTGGAGTATGGACACAAATACCGTTTAAGCACATAAACTTACATAGCATCCTATAAATGTACAGATTTATTTGCCTTTAATATAATTATGGTATTTGTCAAGTATCAAAAAGAAACAATCATTAAAAATACTTAAAATTGTGAATGGTTATATATGAAAATAGAAGTGAAATTCGAAAAGTGAGTAGTCACAGGTCCGATTCAGAAATCAAAAGTTACAAAGACACTGGAATCTTTTGTGACAAAATACAAGCAACATCCTAAACACAGTTTTGCAAAAAAGACTAACCTGTCTCTCTACCACGACTTTGCTGTGGTGACAAATTGTCGCTGGCGACCGCATAAATTACTTCAATTTTGTGTGGTAAATTCACAGCGCCTCTAGCGGCCACAAGAAGAAATCACATTTTGTATACAAACATTTTACGCGGTCGCTAGCGATGATTGTCACTGTAATCTCATGGTAGAGACACTGATGTGGGTTCAGCGCGATATCGAAAACTGAATATAAGATTCGTATCCTCAAGTTGATTGATGTATTAAAAATATGAGTCAGATACCCTAATTATTATGACCACATACTATGTAGGCGAGTATAAATTTATTGAAATCTTAATATTAAGTTTTTCTTAACGTAAATCAGCTTACAACCACTTGGGATATTAAACAAATATACCCCAAATTGCTGCAAGTTGTACAATAGTTTAAAAAAATGTAATGATTGTATTGAATGTACTTATATATCTATATATCACCTTTACATGAAAATGAAATGGCGTGCGCGCAATTTCCACTATCTAGGCTTTTGGCCAACATAATGTTACTTTTTTTTACTAAGAACAATAAATATTGGATATTCACATTAATACGGCGAAACGTCGAGGGTCGGGTGTGAATGCGCACATTAACATTTTCTGTGCGCTCTATATTGGGTTCATGCCATGCATATTTTCGTGGGCGCATTCCGCTAGTTTGGTCACTAAACCATTACGAGCAGTGAGCATATAATAATACTACGAGACTTCAAAATATTGTGTCCTACAAATGTTGCATGATCTATGTATGACTTGCGTCGTTGTATACATTAGACTAAAAATAAACTTTTATGAATTAAATAGTTTTATTTTAATCCCTAGAAACAACTACAATTTAAAAAAATAATTGTTACCAGTATAACTAATCACGACTGTATGTACTATTTTTTAAATATTTCACTTTGGGCAGAAAAGTAGAACTTTTACTACCTCATTTTTGTATTAATATTTTAAACAAATATTATGAAAACTGAATTTTAAGGACAATCATTTTCAACTTGCCTGATGCTTAATGTTTTTAAATACTAATATTGCAAAAATTATTTCCCAAACCCTCCTCTGCAGTTAGGGCTACTTTCAATGACTTTGTCACTCTCATCCCACTGCTGAGGTGTTTTGGCTACAATAGATAAGGCATGGACACCAGCCTGGAGTTCTTTTTTCAGGATATCATTCACTAGGCGATGTCGCTGAAAAAAAAATTGAAAGTATTGAATGATAATGATAATAATGTTTATTTATAAGTCAAAAGTTATACAATCACAAGATTATAGTGCCTTCTAAACTAAGGGATCCTGCAACTTAGAATGTATTGAATCACACTAATTTATTTTAATTTCTGTTGCTCTAGGCTCAATTTATATTGCGGCGAAACGTAATGGTAGCCAATTTTTGTAGCGATATTGTACATAGCACTGTAACTTTATGGTCAATTGTGTAACATATAATACTGGTGAGAGAATAGTGGATGTACCTTAACGCCCTTCGGTATAATCGGTCTACTTTCCCGATCGGTCCACTTTCACTATTCGTCTACTATTCCGATCGGTCGACTTGTGCAAATGGTCCGCTTTCCCAATTCGTCTATTTCCCATTTCGTCTACTTTCCCGATCGGTCCACTTTCAATATTCGTCTACTTTCCCGATCGGCCCACTTCTTTTTACTATTTAGTACTTATTCCTAAAAAAATTGTACCTCTATCATAACGAAGATAAGCGAAATCAAAATTGTAAATATTTTCGTAATTTTTTTTATAAATTTTCCGGAAATCAAAATTGTAAATATTGTCGTAATTTTTTTTAATAAATTTTCCGCCAATTGTTCTACAATACAGCCTCTTCATATGTCAATATTTTTCCTTGTTTTGATTAAAAAGTTTACAAGCGCGTGTCCTTAATATATAATTTATTTCATGCAGTAACAAGTTTTTACAGTTAATAAATAAATACTGGTAATCCGAGGTACACCCGCTGTATTGACTGTCAATAAGGCTGGTGTACCTTTCATATTGCTATTAACTTCCTTCTGATGGAGGTTCAAATTTTTTAAACAGAGAGGTACTAAATAGTACAAATTAGGTGCATTTTTTTTATACCAAATTTGTCAGGGTAATCCGTTAGGTACACCCGCCATTCTTCTGACTCACAGATACCGAGCCAAAGATAAGAAACGAACTCTTGAAAATGTTCACGCATTCGTTCGTTCGAAGTAGCGCGAAGGCAGGCGCAGCGTGATATCAAACATCAACGAAATACTACAGCCTCAAGGCGCAGTAGCGAGAAAGCTGGCGAATGCGGGGCGAAATTGACACATCTGTTCAATTCCGTTCCGCCGCGTTGTAAGTTAAGCCTAGTCTTTCAATTATAAAATTTTGAATTAAAACAACTAGGTTTTACTGCATTTGTTGATGGAAAAAGTTGCACCGGAGTTCTACAATTTTTATTAACCCTTTGTGGCCCATCTGCCTAGTTCAACATGGTGGACCACATAAATTTGATGTTTACCTGTGTTAGGCTTCTTCTCTAATAAGCAGATATTAGGGAAAATCTGGAGTATGGTTAGAGTATATTATTCCAAGTGCAACCCTTTCATGCACCATGTAAGTTCTGCATCTGACTGTATGAATATTATCAGTTGGAGCATGAGGACTTTTATGTACTCTATGCTTCACCCATGTGGTGATTTTGTTAGATATTAGTAGGCGGAAGCAGGGCAGATTTGTACACTTTTTTAACTTTAATTTTGGGCTACTAAATGCAATTATAATGAATATTTTTTCTACCTAATTGATGATATAACTAATAAACGTTACTCATTTAATCTTTTCTTTTTTTTAACAAATGGGGATTGTCCAATTCTGTTCACCCGTGGGGTACTTTGATACATCGCTTGGGGCACTTAAATGAATCAGCATAGAGTGCCAATCCTGGTTGCCTATTATCAGTACTAGGTGATCAACTCAACCCCTCCTATGTAAAGTATTGTATATTGAAATTACCAGTTTATAGGGGAGCATTTTAAAGTTCTGAGTTCACTGAAATGAGCATAACACGTGACTTTAGCATTTCTCAGTTTTATTTGGCAAAGCTCGTTAGATATCAGTTAGATAATCTACTAGATGAGTGAATTCAGAACTTTAAAACGCGCCCTTGTAAACTTGGCAATTTCGACATATAATTCTTTTCGCTGGAGGGGTCGAACTGTTCATAAAGTATGACGTTACATGTGCCTCAGCACTTGCTAGATCAACACTTCTATCTCAAAAGTGCTCTTTGTAATGTTGTCTTGGAAGTAGAAATACAAGAGGAAGAGCTGACGATAGCGCAAAATGTAACTAGTTCACCTCTTTACAACTTCTTGAAACAGTTTTACATTTTTCGTACAAAATACCTAACAGGAGCACTTTGATACATACCAAAGTGCCCCACTCACTAGTATATAAAAGTACCCCAGCTTCACCTCCACCGCCAGTTTAGAAAAAAACGGCTAACTGGTGAGCTGCATGTCTATTACTCGCATGTACAAAGGCATGTTTTAGTATTATGACAACTAATATTATGTTTGAAGGTATGAAGATAATGCTGTATCAAACTGCCCCGCTTCCCCTACAGGTACAGTTTGCAACAAGAAGCAGATAAGAGCTCTTACCTTAATCAATGGTAAGCCTTCAAATTTATCCGATACGACAACCACTTTGAAATGTGTCTCAGCACTTTTAGGTACATTGTGCATGAATGATTCGTTAATTACATCTAAATGTTTGGTGTCAAGTGCCGTTTGGAGTTTGCTTCTAATAGTGTTTTCTACTACTCCACAAAACGAAGTCATTTCTCGTAAAGTATGAGTATTCCCTGTTACAAAAAAATAGCGTATTCTGTAGCCTGGAATTGCAAAATCTTAGATTCCAAATATTGACTGTGACAAACTACCGTACCTGAACGAAATACCAATAGACGTGTCGTAACTTGAAGGGCTTGCAAACTTAGAACCATTAGTAACAGGCGACTGAACCATAAAATCTTTAAACAGAGAGGTGCTAAATAGTACAAATTAGGTACATTTCTCTAGTAATGTACCTTGAATAATTTTCAACTTAAACACGAAAAACCAGCAGATTTGTTATGTTCATGTCACTTTGACAAAGCGTAACAGCTGATTGTTGTAACGCTTCTTTTCACGCATGATATAAAAAATAATATAAGACTAAGAAATTTTCTCTCAAAACATTTAATTCATTGATTGTAGACAGCATCAGAGAGGACACTTATTTTCTTCATGTGGTTTCATATTTCATGCGAATTTTGCCGATACCGAACACAAGATACCATTCTCTGAGGCCGGAATAATATCCACAAAACACAAATACATGTTTTTTTCCCGTGGTTAAGTCCCACAAAACTAACAACCAAACTATTTATAGAAGGGGAAAGACCTACCTCCTTACGGGGTCCACTTAAGGTTACCGTGAAACCATGCCTAAAGCCGTATGCACGTCCGATCCGTGTCCGTTCTGAATCCGGGAATATTCAAATCTAGAAAACTCGTGCCGACTTCGGATGTCGCTTGTGACCCGAATTCGAGAAAGTACGGATATCGCTTGTACATACACAAGGATTCACAACGATATGCAGCGTTTAAGTCATTTGTTAACTGGATGTGTTCTTTCAATTGCCGCCGCACTCAACTTAGCATTGTTACTATTGTACATACGTACGAAGACAAAATAAATAAAGAGTTCTATGTATTAATATTATAATATAATAATGTTCAAAGTGTAAAGTCAGGTGGGGTAAGAGGAACACCGGGCGAAGAGGGACTAAAGTCCATAATATCTAACGTAAAGCGTTTAGCACTAAAGTCTTCAGTCGATAAAACATACAAACTTTCGAGTTCTTAGGTTTTCGCGATTGTTACACATAGGAAATGAAACTATTTTTCCGGATTTAAATCGCGTTACAACAAACTAATTAGCTTTAACGGTTGTAAAGAGATGTCGGTACGATGTTCCAAATTTGAGAGAGAAACAAAAATTGACAGCTGTGTAGTATGAAAACACGAGATGGGCGCGTAATTTTTTCTTTGCTAGATCTTGGTGAAAAAAGTGCTGGAGATTATTTTTATAGAAAAACACGTAGAGAAAACGGTAAGTTTTACTTTTATTACTTACTTCAGACCAAAAACAAGAAATAATATGAGTTTCATTGAAATCAAAATCCTAAGCGCCAAAAATATTGTTGGGGTAAGAGGGTCTAGTACTTGTGGGGTAAGAGAAACAAATGTTCCTCTTCGCTCGTGTCAGGGGTGACAAACTTTTTGATGAATTGTCATAATGATGGAATATCGACATATTCGAACAAACACAACTTTATGTATATCCGTATATATTATATATAAAACATATTGTATATTATTATTTTATACCTGGTTACTTAGAATAATAACGCATAGAAACCTTGTCCACACACGCTAAGTGAGGCAAATTGAAGCGCGTCCAAAGGGCCTACACGAGCGAGCGGGCCTTCAGTGCTCAAGGTCAACTTTCACCGCGAGCAGATCAAGAATTTTGCCTAAAAAAGACGAAATGTGCGGTAAATGAGTGTAAAAATACGTCAGACAAACATAAAATAGATACTAACATCATATTCCACAAGGAAGTAACGCGTTTCAACTTGTATTTTTATATAAATATTCACTAAAACCGAAAATTAACCTACTACTAAAACTAGCCTACCTACGTAAATTTGATTTTTGCCTCACTTGTGACAGTTCGTTTGATATGAAACTATCATTCTATGCGTTATTATTCTAAGCCTGGTTATATATACTTTTAAGAAATTAAGTTAAATTTGTTCAAGTAACGTTTTTGATAGTAATTGTAAATTGTGGTAAAATTTTAATGACTTCGTCCACATGATGTTAATTTCTGATGATGTTATAATTACACCACTACCTACAATTTTATGTGTAAGCAATCACACATCTTAAGATAGTTTTTAAGACTAGCAACAAAATTCTGGTAGTAGAATTTTCCATCAGGAATTTTTAGACAATTTTATATTTTAGTGGAAAACTAAAAAAAAATTACATTAGCCTCTAAAATAATGACGTAATCTAAGAACAAACACAAAAAAATGTACGCTCATTGCACGTTAGCTACGTGATCCCACTACATCCATACCAAATTTCAATTGATTTAGTGGAACGCTTTTCAAAGTAGAGTGGTTTTGGTGACTAAAGAAGAATAAATTTTGTTAGAAGAATAAATTAATTTTTGGACCAAACGAAACGTTGATTTGCTAATGACGATGTTTAAAAAGTACTTAAGTTACTTAGATGTGTTGATTTGTAAACGAGTGGTTTAAAATGTGCCTTTATTATACTTTGTACATTTAAAAAAAATTATAACAGACACTTTTTTTTAATTTGTCACCCCTGACCTTAACCGGTACTCTTTCTTGCCCCAAAATTAATTTTTCACCTTTTTTTTATAAATATGCGTTATTTCAATGGTCTTAATGTCTTAATATTTAAATACGATTGAAATAGTTTTACTTAGGAATTAACTACGGATATATTTAAATATACATTGCATTTATATGAAATACGACGACAGTTCCTCTTACCCTGTTTTTTGGGAAGAGAAACGTTAGCACAACTTGAACGTTTTTGTCAGATATATCGTAAGTATTAATTTTAGCGTAATGATTGTTAAAACATAGAGAGCTGATAAACCAGGGCAAGATTAGAGCATTTCGCAATTCGTATAAGACATTATTTATTCCTCCTTGAGCTCATAACATTTGTCTCGACATAAAATATGTTCCTCTTACCCCACCTGACCTTAAATGGATTTAAATTGCTAATATATTGTTTATTCTTTTATCGTTTGACCACTTGATATTCTTATTTACTTACTAAACCTACATGTACAATCGTGCATCTCCTCACGGTCTCACCCTTTGTGAGCAAGTTATCAAATTCTCAACGAACCATATTCATACGCCACATTCTCATCTCTTCTCACAATCTGCCTCGTAAAGTAAGTCAATGCTCGTATCTGATATTTTTGTCACAACTAACATAAGAGTTTACTCAGCATTTAAAATTTCATAACCCGATCATAGCACGAATATTTGTTTAAACGTATATTATGTTTAGTAAAGCGTGTAAATATTAGGTACGACCTTAATACGAAATACAGCTAAAGATGCGTAGAAGCGAAAACACGTTAGCCTGAAAACTTTGCCTAATACTTGTTACGGCAGTTAGTCAGGAAAGGGATGATGTAATCGGCTATTCAAGGGTAGGATGCCTAAGTATGTCTATTAAACTCTAAGCCTTCGCAGTAAGCCTGACGACGTCGCCTGTGTAGACAGGCGATGACGTCAAGAGACGTAGGTCTCAAGTTAAGGTGCCTACAGATTTGCTCCACATTGTCGATCATGTCCGTTATCTTGGATTTAGAAATAAATGCTATTTTCGTAATGAGCACGATGCCCAACTTGCCATTATTTGAAAAGTCGTGCCCGCCATCTTGGATTTAGAAATGATTGTCGTATTCGTAACGAGTGCCCCCAAATACCACGAAAACGATACCCATATTGCATTTTAAATAAATGCAATATAATTATTTAAAAAAATGTCATTTTGTTGAGGGATATTTTGGTGGCGGGTTTTAATAGTTACATTTTTACACGAATTAATTTTTTGTTTATGTATATTAGGTTGTCCGTTTCTTGATTATTTGTTACCATTAAGCTGCTGGCTCTGAAGCCAATGCTATATATAAATAAATAAATAAAAAAATAAAAATGCGTTTATTTGAAAAGTCGTGTCCGCCATTTTGGATTTAGGGCCTATGCACACGGCGTCTTTTATACGAACAGACGACGCGCAGAGTACGCGCTGACGACACGCGTTCACGCGATTCAAACGAGATTCAGTCGTAGCCAGTAAACCTATGCACACGTTCACAATTTCATACGCGACGTAAACGTGCTGAAAATGCGCGTGTCTATCGCGCATTTTGATAAAAGGTAGATTTAATTTTAGTTTTGTTTGTTAATTTTAATAAATTTTTTAAATGAAGCAACTACATGAAATTCTACGTGTAAACTCCAGTGGAGTATACATATAAGCTTCTTGCTTGCATCGCGATGTTTGCGTTCGTTTGAGTCGATTCACTACACATACGCACAGATGACGTGAGTATACGCGCAGATGACGCACGTTTACGGCGCTGTAATCATATGGTGCGATGGCGTGAGCGCGCGCGCCTCCCCTACCCTTTCCTCAGTCTTGCAACGCGATGTTTGATTCGATGCAAATGCACTTAGAAAGCGCGTTTCTATCGCGTTTTACGCGCGTTTGAATCGATACAAATGCAACAATCTGCTTTTCGAACATCTTCAGCGTCGTAAACGCGCGTTCGTGAAACGCACGTCGTCTGCGTGTATAAAAAACGCCGTGTGCATAGGCCCTTAGCAATAAATGCTATATTTGTAATGAACACCCCCGAAAACCTCGAAAACGATACCCAACCATCGATACTATATAAGGTACCCAACTAGCTTTATTTTGAAAAATCGTGCCCGCCATCTTGGATTTAGAAATGTCGTGTCCACCCATCGTGTATTTTACACATAAATGCCATTTCCTGGATTACCAAAATTTAATTTTCAGAATTCTTGTCAACTATCTTGGATTTAGAAATTAATGCAACATTCGTAATAAGCACTTCCAAACACCTCGAAAATGTCTATAATTCTCGATGGCGATCGACAAAATCGAGCAAATCTGTAGGCACCTGATGGACATTGACGATCGACACCGTCGAGCAGATCTGTAGGCACCTTTGTTTAGATTTAGAAAATCAACCTGAAGAATGCCATGTTCAATAATAACGTTGCAATATACTTTACAAGTAATTGCTCGCACAACTCATCAGGCGTTATTTTCTGAGGGTGATTTTAATTTTAAGTTTATTTTTTTCGGTGAAAGATTTATTATATTCGCCTGCTGTAAAGGCGAGAAAATGTCCAAGATCTGAGTTTCATTTTCCTGCTTAGCTGATCATCTTTACATAATTTGGTCCTTCGAGCCGGATAAGTGAACCAGGAACTTCAGGAAATATATAATTTATCGAAAAATACTGCCGCTTGGAAATTTGTGAGTAGCTGGCTAAGGTCAAAAGGGTCACAGTGTCATCACCCAAGGAAAAGGACATTAAGGAAATTTGGCCAGTGCAATCTCCCTAGGTTTATATCAGAACACATTACTCATAATTAAGGTAGTGTTTAACGTTTTTTATGGAACTATAAAGGTTAGTACGTATCAATCTGTTCTTTGTTCATTTCCATGTGTAATTTCTTTCAACTTAACCAATTATTGTTATAATTTGTGTCAATCTATTGTGTTAAGGGTAACAGTAAACTATGTTTTACTCATAGTCACCCATTAATTTAAGCAGTTTCCTTTATTACCTTGCAATAGATATCATAAGAAGTCTTACTTGGTGGGTAATTACTTATTATTCAATTTTTCATTGTTAACTAAGTGTGCAATATGTATAAAAACCTATCAAATAATACATGCTTTGTATTTTGATACATTTTATCTTAATTGTAATAAAGTTCATAATTTGTTTAACTGTATGTGAATAGTAAACACAACAGTTCTATTAATTTTATTGTGCATAGTGCATAAAACTAATTATCAAAGTTTAATGGTACCTACTACGGTTGTTTGTTGTAGTTATCAATAGATTATGTATATGTATATCCTCACATTAGAAGAAATATAAATTTGAAAGCAAGAGTTCATAATTAAATATTGGTATTAGCAATTTAGTAAGCCATTTAGGTATTTATTCTATTGTAATTAACGATAGTTAATAATATTTATTAAAATTTAGACTTGTTCCATTTCAGTTCAGTTACCTGTTTCCCAAAGAATGACTGAGAAGGAAGAAAAGGAGCTTGTTAAAAGACGAGCAAGTTACAAAGGTCGATTAACGGTATTTTCCAATTATTTAGAGGAAATTAAAAAGGAACCTTTAACGCAAACCCAGATTAACGAACTGCAGTTACGTCTGGCTAAGATTGAACTAGTTTATTCGCAATATGATGAGATTCAGTTAAGGTTGGAATGTTTAGCTGAACACATGAATACACAGTCATTGGAACGTAAGGATTTTGAAGCCTTATATTTTAAACTTGTTGCGAGGGCACAGGAATTACTCGCGAGACATAATGATGTCGTTAATGATGACAAGTTTTCTCGCGTTAGCAATAATAGACTGGTTAAGTTACCTACCATCCAACTACCTAAGTTTAGCGGCACGTACTAAGTTTAGCGGCACGTATGACAAGTGGTTAGAGTTCCATGACACGTTTTCAAGCCTTATACATTTGAATGACTAAATCGATGATATAAATAAGTTTCATTACCTCCGAGCTTCCTTGGAGGGGACGGCTGCTGTCGTCATACAGGCTATTGAATTTTCAGCTAACAACTATTTGATTGCGTGGAATTTATTATGCGAAAGGTTTGATAACAAGCGTCTTCTCATTCAAAATCATGTGGCAGCCTTATTTAATATTGAAACGGTCAATAAAGAATCGTCAGATAACATTAAGAATATCATTGACACTTTGAACAAAAATCTATGTGCGTTAGAGTCATTAGGCGAGCCAATTAAGTCTTGGGATACGTTGATAATTCATATAGTTACCCAAAAATTAGATTCGAGGACATATCGACTGTGGGAAGCAGAAAAAGGTCATTTAGATAAACATAAACCAATTACATTACAAATTTTCCTTGAGTTCTTGAGAAATCGTGCAGTTTTTTTGTAAACACTCGATTTAACTCGCAATCAGTCTAATAATAATTGCACTTCTAAATTCATTAAACATAAAACAATGATATCGATGAGCAGTGAAACACCACTACAAAAAAATAAAAATAATACCACTTTATCAAAATTGTCATGCCCATACTGTAGTGATAAACATAATTTATTCAACTGTCCACAGTTTCTTGGTCTCAACAATAAGAAACGCCTTAACCTCCTCCCTCAATACAAGGTATGTTTCAACTGTTTACGGTCCGGTCCGGTCATTACGCGAATCATTGCAAATCTAGTGGCTGCAAAATATGTAAGCGTAAGCATAATTCGCTGATCCATGTAGCAGGTGCTTCACTGAATTCTATACCTAATGTGTCTCATTTACAAACTGATAGCACTGTTACTGTAGGCATTAATTCAGCTGAAAATAAGCCCAATAGTAATATAACACTACCTGCACGTGCTACACATTATCTTAGTAATAAAAATTAAAAATCAAGTTCTATTAAGAATAATTGTGAACATCTCGCTCGAGCAATACTGGACACTGGCAGTACTTCTTGTATAATGACAGATAAACTATGTGAATTATTAAATTTACCTACCCTACAGGTGAATGAGTCTGTCCAAGGCATTAATAATTCTAAATCAAAAATTAGTAAAATCATTGTATGAAAACTTCACTAATAATCTTTACTGTTTTACTTTGCCATACATTACGGACGATGTACCAAGTCATAAATTATCCATAAATAATTTAAGTATTCCAAGTGATATTTGTTTAGCTGATCCTCATTTCCACACGCCATCGTCGGTAGATTTAATAATAGGAGCAGATGTTTTCTGGGACCTACTGGGGCGACAAAAAATCAATTTAGGTGAGGGCAAACCAATACTGTTTGAATCTAGGCTAGGGTGGCTAGTTTCAGGTCCGTTGATTAATAGTGGCCAAGTATCACGTTCACCATCAGTTACAGTTACCATTGCAAGATGTAATGTCAGTTCTTCACACGATCCCACATCCGGAGATGATGTTCAAAATCTTTTATCGCGGTTCTGGGAATTAGAAGAAGTCCCAAATCAGTCATCTTCATATTCTGATGAAGAAACTAAGTGTGAAGAACATTTTGTCCAAAACACTACTAAACTAGAGGATGGTCGGTTTTGTGTTAGGATACCACTCAAACAATCACCCCATGTTCTGGGTGACTTGCTGGCTAGAGCAATACATTGTCTTTTATCTATCGAGCGTAGATTCAAAAATCAGCCAGCTTTGAAAGCTCTTTATTGCGATTTTATGAAAGAAAATATTTCGTTAGGACACATGTCAATGTTACATTAATTCCTTAGAGGATGGAAAAAAATAAAAGAAAGGAGCTGCCCTAAGTACAGAATCAACGTGCATATTACCAAAATTTGAAAGTTACAAATGGCGGATTTCTTTAGTGTTGTACCATAATCTATCGATAAGTCATTATCGACATGCAAATGTATGGCTTGAATTTTTGTTTCTTTAGTTTACTGTAACCAAAGTATGCCTAAACATACACAAGTCTGATAATGTAATCTCGAGTGGTATATTATTATAAATGTCAACACACATTTTTAAACTTGGTCGCTGTCAGTTTTTATTGTGCGTTGAAACGGGAAGGATGACGTAGAAGTTATTGTAGCTGCTGCTATTTATTAATGGGCGCCTATAATTATCATGTCAGTGAATCCCCGCAATAAAGTTGCAAAAAAGAAATGACAAAAACGAACGTGGTGGATGCTGATTATTCCAGAAACAGAACAACATGACATTTTGTTGATATATAATATATACTTCTTTATTTTGTGTTTTGATTTTTTTTTGAATAGAGTTATAAAACCAGTATGCATTTCATATGCGGACGGACTAACGTGTGAACGCTATTGGTCGAGCGCCTTTGGTTTGTGATAAGCCGAATGAACTCTATACACGTTGACGCTCGCCTTCACTCGGTCAGCTAGGCGAGTGACACCGAACAAGGCAAGGCAAGGCAAATAGGCTGTCTATACCTTAGAGGATGGAAAAAAATAAAAGAAAGGAGCTGCCCTAAGTACAGAATCAACGTGCATATTACCAAAATTTGAAAGTTACAAATGGCGGATTTCTTTAGTGTTGTACCATAATCTATCGATAAGTCATTATCGACATGCAAATGTATGGCTTGAATTTTTGTTTCTTTAGTTTACTGTAACCAAAGTATGCCTAAACAAACACAAGTCTGATAATTTAATCTCGAGTGGTATATTATTATAAATGTCAACACACATTTTTTAAACTTCTTTAAAACTTTTTTAAAGTATTCCCGTTAATTCCAGGGCTTTCTTAAGCAAATGAATCTATCAAGCAATTTTAACACAGAAATAATGGAAATAGTTGTAAAAATCAATTATCGGAAATCAACAATTATCATGTACTAGCTTTTCCCTTGCTGATTATTCCAGAAACAGAACAACATGACATTTTGTTGATATATAATATACAGGGTGTAACAGCAAGGTGTAGTCATATTTGAAGGTCGGATTCAGTTAATGGTATGAAACTATTTAGCAAAGTTGTTTTAGTACAAACTACGTTATTTATGGAAATTTCGCCATGAACAGTTTCGATCAGCTGATGTCATTTAACGAAAATAAATAGTCACATCACATCTCTATTGAGTATCATAATACAACCAAATTACGTAACTTGAAAAAATTGTGAAATTCAGGCATGTTATTGTAAATGATAAAGTACTTAATGCCATATTCTTATTACTATGTTATAATTTACTAAATTTATTATTATTTTATTCATGTAATATGCGTGTGAACATTTAATGAAAAATAAATATTATCGATTACTTTGCCAAAATACACTAGTTCATAATAAAACTATTATTTAAAACTTAGTACATAATAACGTAATATGGTTTCGTTAACTTCATATCTTCAAACATACAAAATACACAAATTTCCATTTAATATCCATTAATAAAACTAATGTCCTCTAAAAAACACATATTTAAAGTTATCTCTGTTTCTTTTTACCATACGCATTCATCTATTGTATTTTAATGAATGAAATTTGTCTCTTTCTATCCGTCGGTACTGTTCTAACGCATGGCGGCGTCGGTATGTTTCTTCTAACGCATGACGCAATATGACGCAATTATCCGACTAATACTTCGCACCCTTACAATGAAAGCGACCCAAATCAAAAAATTAAAAAATGAGTTTATACCGTAAAACCATCTTAAAAAAATATTTTGTTACATTAGTCACACTGTGGTGAAGATGAAATTGTGCAATTAAAGCTCGAATAGCACTGATTCATAAAGGTCCCTTTCATTTTGTTCTTTCAGTTTAAAAATTCTACTCCCGCGTCGAAATATTAACGCCGCATTTATTGTTGAATCTGCATTTGCAAAGACAACACGCTGCCACTGACGGATTAGCATTTGAGCCATTTTCGTTCCGAAAATCATATTCAAAAATCACTAGTAGCAGTAGAGCTCCTTGTGAGTTCGTCCAGGGTAGTACTGCCACATTACCGTGTTACAGTTTTGAAGGGTAAGGGTGCTGGTGAAATTACAGGCACATGGGACTTGTCAACTATGTCTCAGAGAGATGGACGCCGTAGCAGTAGCCTTCGAGCGGCAGTGCTACTGTTATGGACAGGCGTGACGCTTTCCACCAGGTACACGACTTGTTCGACCCGTCGCTTAATATTAAAAAAAAAAATTTTTTAGTAACTTACTTTTTAAAGGGACTTACTTTTTTGTTTCGTGGACTTTCTTCTTTTTTAATTGTGAAACAGGGACCACAAAACAATATCAAGGGTTATGACATCTTGCTTAGCTGATGAACATTAAAAAGACTTAATTCTTAATACGTTAAATGATAACAAAAAATCGTTAAAAAAAAGACCTATTGGCGACTAGTTTTTGTAAATTATGTTTTTAAATTGTTGAACATTAAAATGAGCAGAAACAATTTTCAGTTGTAAAGTTCCATTTTTCCTCATTATTTTCAAAGACTAATAAGGCCATCACCTTTAGTACTTCAAGAGTAGGTAATAAATAAAATAATATGAAAATATGAAAAAACTTGAAATCTTATTTTCTTTTTTATTCCCAAAAAGTTGAAATTTTGTATTGGGACACTTTCATCGTAAAGGTGCAACCTGAAGGTCGGTAAACGTCAAGAAATTAGTTTTGATCGTTGACCACGAATTAATTATTGTAATTTTAATTTAATTTAATTTTTTTTTATGATTGATTTAGTGTCTGTTTAAGTATATCTAAATGTTTTAAAATGAATGTTGAGCACAGTAATAATTGGGCACAGATATGCCTGTTGTATTAATTTTTAAGTGTTTTTATTTTCCTCACTTTCTGTATCTGATGTCTGTACATTGTGCCATAAATAAAAAATAAAAAATAAAAATAAAATAAATTTTCATCACTTGCTTGGAAATGAAAATATCGTGAGAAAACTTGGATTTCGGAGATAATTGCCGAAATCTTCAAAGATGCGAGAATGTCAAGTTTCCAACCAGTACTTACTATGCAAGTGCAGTGGACTAAACCTTGTGCAAAAAATAGTACTTTACTAACTTACATACGTCTATTGCTGAGCGCACGTTTCTAACAACAGGCTTACGCTTAATTTGACTTATCTACACACGACAACTTTCTGGGTATGGGTTTATTACATGGTGAAATTGAAATAATTAATATCCGTTGAATCTATTAAGGTTCTTACTTCCTAATAATATCTACTCATCTAAAGAAATATTTTAGAATAGTTTAAATTAGCAATAGTGTAAAACCATAAAAAATCTTACCTAAATAAACAAAGTATCAAGATTAGTCGCCTTGCGTACGCGATACGTAATCGTAGCGAAGTCGCAAGCCTTTGGCGGCAACTTTGGCGGCAAAAATATCACCTTTGATTTTCGCCGCCAGCATTTGATTTTATACATGGTGATGTGGATTAGTGGTTAATGTTAGACTCGTTTCGGAGGTCGTGGATTCGATTCTCATAGTTGACTGGCTCTATGGGGTAGTTGTTAGAGTGTTAGGTTTTCTTTGCGGATGTCGTAGATTTGATTCCCATAGTCGACTGCCTCCATAGTCTAGTGGTTAGAGCGTTATGCTTTCTTTTCGGAAGTCGTGGATTTGATTCCCATAGTCGACTGCCTCTATGGTGTAGTGGTTAGAGTGTTAGGCTTTCGTTTCGGCGGTTGTGGATTTGATTCCCATAGTCGACTGCCTCCATGGTGTAGTGGTTAGTGTTAGGCTTTGTTTTCGGAGGTCGTGGATTTGATTCCTATAGTCGACTGCCTCCATGGTGTAGTGGTTAGAGTGTTAGGCTTTCGTTTCGGAGGTCGTGGATTTGATTCCTATAGTCGACTGCCTCCATGGTGTAGTGGTTAGTGTGTTAGGCTTTCGTTTCGGACGTCGTGAGTTTCCGATGGGTGACTGCCTCCTTAGTGCAGTATATCCGTAATCACTCAGTCAGTTCTTGCATTATGTGGAAGTGGTACGGGTGATGGTCAGAGCTTGTTTACAAACAAAGGCGTATGCAGTGCAACGTTGAAGGTCGTAGACGTAGGATATAGGTATTCGTTTAATGTGTATGTAATGATGTAATTTGTATCAGGAGAAGGGTCTTATTTCAAAAGGATGGTAATAATTTTAATTTCACCCTGTAGGTACATTATGAAAACGTTACCCTATATTCCAAAATTTGCGTTTCAGTCGGCGTCCTTTGATGTGCCGCCGCTGAGGCAGAGGTGCTATTTTTTAATTTTTTGTAACAGTCTGTAATTGCCGTTTGCGTTGTGAGGACTAAATAGGTGTCATCGTTTTGTTTGTGTCTTGTTTTTGTGTTTATTTAAACTATGTCACGCTTAAGCAATAGTGATTACTAAGAGATGATGTTGTGCGTAGGCGCAGCCGATGGGAGCTTGCGCCAGCCTCGCCAAATTTATTGGGCAAAGTTTATTGATGGCGTCCCAGAAAATCGACGTCGACCATTTCCTGCTGTGGAATGCTTCAGGAAGATGGTTATGAGACTTCATAATAGTGGATCGTTCCGTGGTTCCAGTTCTGAAGGCCGGCCGAGTTCACGAGACCCAGAATTCGAGGCAGATGTTTTGGAACATTTTCTCGGCAATCCAAAGACAAGTACTCGTCGTGCTGCGGCAGCCTTTGGTGGTGTGAACCATATGAGTGTGTGGCGTGTGCTACGGGATGATGGCCAGCACCCATACCATTTTCAAAGAACGCAGGAGCTGTTACAAGCGGACTATGATCTACGTTTGGCATTTTGCCGCTGTTACCGCGACCAGGTTGGGAGGTCTCCCGACTTCGCTTCGTCGGTACTGTGGACAGACGAGGCGTCATTTACGCGTGCGGGTCTTATCAATATGCATAATGAACATTTTTGGACTCATTTGAATCCCCGCGTATCAAGGGAATCAAATTTTCAACACCAGTGGCGGATTAACGTGTGGGCTGGTATAATAGGTTGTGCCGTCATCGGTCCAGTGTTTTTGCCGGCAAGTCTGAATGGGGCCAATTATTTAAGATTCCTAACAGAAGACTTGGGTGACGTTCTGATGGCCCTGCCAGTGACACAATACGTGAGACTCGTGATGGAACACGGGATGACTTTCTAGCACGATGGAGCACCCGCACATTTTGCTCGAAATGTACGTTCCCATCTGAACGACCGTCTCCCGCAGTGGATTGGGCGGGGAGGTCCTGTACCCTGGCCAGCGTGGTCCCCAGACTTGACACCGCTCGATTTTTTTTGTGGGGTCATATAAAAATATTGTTTA
>NW_020653854.1:15604973-15639876 GCF_003589595.1 Hyposmocoma kahamanoa | reverse complement strand
TTTATATTTTACTCTTTGTTTGCTTTACAACGAAAGCAGTCCACATTGAGTTGGTGGGTGACTTAACCAGTCAAAACTATTTGTCAGCACTTCGTCGTTTTGTGTCTCGTAGAGGTAAACCTACGCGTATATATTCTGACAACGGAACCTCATTCGTTGGCGCTTACAATGAACTCGGTAAATTTTTGAAGGCAAATAACTGTTCGTTATCTGGTGACATTGCCGCTGAAGGAATTAACTTAAATTAACTTCATTTTTATTCCTCCTTATGTTCCACATTTCGGTGGTCTTTGGGAGGCAGGTATCAAATCAGTGAAATATCATTTAAAGAGAGTAATGGGAAATTGTCATTTAACATATGAGGAACTATATACATCACTGGTTCAAATTGAAGCTCTTCTAACTCGCGCCCTCTCACGCCATTGTCGTCTGATCCTAATGACCTTCTGCCGCTGACACCTGGACATTTCCTGATAGGACGTCCATTCACATCCTTGCCTATGCCGTCTTATGAAACTGCTTCTGTCACTCACTTGAAGCGATATGAACGAATAGAGACGTTACGTCAACACTTCTGGTCGAGGTGGAATAAAGAGTACATCTCCGAACTACAGCAGCGGATTAAATGGAAATGGAATGGAAGGACGTGATGAAATTAGTCGTGTGGCAGAAATCAAAACTACAAATGGAACCATCCGGCGTGCATTCAGTAAAATATGCCCACTGCCATTAAATGAAGATTCTGGTTGAAATATTGCCTTTCAACGCCCGGGGGCATGTTTAGATTTAGAAAATGAACCTGAAGAATGCCTTGTTCAATAATAACGTTGCAATATACTACAACTCATCAGGCGTTATTTTCTGAGGGTGATTTTAATTTTTAAGTTTATTTTTTTCGGTGAAAGCTTTATTATTTTCGCCTTTACAGCTCCAAGATTTTCATTTTCCTGCTTAGCTGATCATCTTTACACCTTTATATTGGTCAGGTAACCAGGTACAATCGCGTGACTCGTCATTTTTTGAACACAGTGCCTTGCATCTTTTTGATATGTAACAATATTTCGATTACGCACGGATTGCAAGAAATCTTCGTACATACTGCAGAATTATTTATAATATATGTTGCGTTGCAATAGGTAGCGCAGAAACTTTTGGAGCTAATGTCTAAGGTAAGAGGGAAGTAACTTTTAAGTTATTTTCACTTTCGGTAAATACGCATTTCACACACAAAATTAACATTAATTTTCAACCAAAGTTTGCTACTATCATTAGGTGTACATAGTTTACTATCGTACCAGGTATGTTTCTCACTGTAGACAGTCAATATGAATTTAGAAACACAAACTTCTAATGATCTTATTTATTTAAAAAAGGCAAACTTCTTTCACCTCCCCCACTTAACTTACATCAGTTATTATTGATATACAATTTAATAGAACATTTGCGACTTTATTTTGTTCGGTATAAGACAAATTCTGGACTCTGTACGGAGAATGCCAAAAATGTAGCTGTAGTTTGCTAAGCCTAAACAGTACTAACAATTGAATCCACATTTCGCGATATGTGTGGTTTTCCCTCTGCAGTCCTGCATATTCGATGACTACGGCAATTATTTTTTCCATGAATATAGAAGTTCTTTGTGCGTTGTTAATATAAAGTGCTGCCAGCACTGTATTCATATTCGAGGAATGCACGTGGAATAGCTGACAAAAAATATCTCTGGAAATAAATAAAAAAATTCCGATGCGAAATAATTCTGTGAACAATATACAGTCGACACATGCGTTATTATTCTAAGTCGACACATCAATAAATTAGTGTAGTGTGCAATCCTGCATATGACTTTAATAAAAATGAAGTAAACGAGGGTAGATTCACGCCGACGCCGCCTGCGCTCGCTGCCGTACTGAGTGATCGGGCTGCCAGGGCTTTGGCGCGCAGTTTCCGTCGAGTCAGCGCCGCGGAATCTCATGATTAAGGATCACGAATTGGTTCGAAACATGTCGAGCAAACATTTGATTTAAATACGTGAGTTATCCGTTATTTTTAGTTAACATGTCTGAGTCTCACGGTGGTTTTCTATTTAAAAATCAATAAATTAGTTCAGATTTAGAACAGATTTTTTTATGGTTTTTATTTATTTTTCTAGTTTTACATTTAGCATATTATTTGAATTGCTGAATTCACGGTATCTAAGCACTATTTTGTTAGTTTGCACGTAAGTTTTGTTTTGTTGTTGTAGTTGTGATTAGGGATGCCGCAGACGTGTGCATCTGTATCTGCAACAATGGATCATCCGCTTATTTTTAAATATCTGTTTCCCATCCGACATCCGAATCAACGGACAGTCCACGACATCTTTAAATCTTTCAATACTAATAAATGTCGTAATATTTTGATGCCTTCTATTTTTCATCTGTTTTGGAATAAAATTTAGTAAAAATATTATCTTTTAAAATAATGATAATTCAATGATCACCAAATCTACAATGATCCACATTAAATGTGTAAGAGTAGCCTGAAAAAAAAACATACATTTTTGCACACATTCATCTGCATCTGCGTCCGCATCTGCAGATTTCAACGATTGAAAATTTGCATTCGCGTTCGCATCTGCAGATATAGTCATAACCATAGATATAGAAAAAAAGGGGAGATTTGGTATGTGTTTAGTTAAAACAAAATTTTTAAAACCAGTGTGATAACATTCCACCGGCTATTTGCATTTTTGGTTACTATTTCTATTATTATTCAATGTTTTCTTTTTGTCGCCATAGAAATTTCTAGACTCAAATATAGTGATTTATTAGGGGTTAAAGTATGAAATTGCCGTTTTATTGCAATAGGTTCTTTGAATTTTCATAGAATCTTCATGGTTTGAGGTTTTCGAATGAAACTTTTTTCAAATGGTTTGTGTTTTTTTTTTTTTTTTAAATTTGAAACATTTGAATATCGACTTTCAATTGTTTTTGTTATTCAATTTAGACAAGAAAGATGGATACTGCGAAAATTCGAGTGATTTTTGAATACGAGTTCCGACGCGGAACTAACGCGGCAGAAACAGCCCGCAATATCAATGCTGCGTTTGGAGAGGGGTCTACTAATGAACGCACCGTGCGATTTTGGTTTAAACGCTTTCGTGATGGAAATTTCGACTTAAAGAACGAGGCACGAGGAAGACCGCCCACACAGGTGAATAACGATGAATTAAGAGAGATAGTGGAAGCCGATCCTAGTCAAACTACCCAGGAATTAGCGGCATGGTTTAACGTTACCTTACCCACAATATTGACTCACTTGCGTCAAATCAATAAAATAAAAAAATACGAAAAATGGGTGCCTCATGATTTGACTGATCTGCAGAAAGAAACGCGTGTTGAAACTTGTGTTGCCTTGTTGAACCGGTACAGAAATGAAGGAATATTGGATCGAATTGTAACATGTGATGAAAAGTGGATTCTTTATGATAACCGGAAAAGAAAAATGCAATGGCTGACCCCAGGTCAAATGCCACAACAGTGTCCTAAAGCAAAACTTACCAATAAAAAGGTAATGGTAACTGTTTGGTGGTCTCAGCATGGTGTTATTCACTATAGTTTTCTCCGATCTGGTCAAGCAATAACGGCAGATGTCTATTGTGCCGAACTCCGAACCATGTTGACAAAACTAGCAGTAAAACAGCCCCGACTCATGAATCGATCTTCACCACTCACACAGCACGAGAAACCATTTTGACCCTTCAGGAACTGCAGTTAGAAACCATTCGTCATCCTCCGTATTCACCAGACCTTGCTCCAACGGACTACCATTTTTTTCGTGATTTGGACAATTATCTACGTGACAAGAAGTTTTCTTCCCAGGAGGCAGTACAAAATGCTTTCACACAGTTTGTGCAGTCTAGATCGTCGGAGTTCTATCGCAAAGGCATTAATAACCTTCCCATTAGATGGCAGCAATGTATAGATAATAATGGCAACTATTTTGATTAAATAAATTTGTTAAAAATTTAAAAAATAAACAATTTAGATTTTCAGTACAAATCGGCAATTTCATACTTTAACCCCTATTATTTACGATGACTGATGTTTATCAACAATAAATTTTTACTGAAATGTTTGAATTTCTTACTATGATCTTTGTAACTAAAATCCCTAAAATATCGAAGCGAAAACCATTCACGTTAAATTGATTTCTTTTAATTTTTAAAAAAATATTATTACTAAACCTTATATTTCGAGTAACTTTAACACAACTCAAATTTCGGACAGCCGTTTCAATTTCATGTCAATTTGTATGTTGCTGTTGCTTCAAGAAAAATGTATGTGTATTATTTTGTAAATGTTGTGTTTTAGATAATTTAGATATTTAAATTCCATTATACTCGTAGATTAAACGTAGAGTATTTTTAATTTTTAAGTATATCCAATGAGTTCAAAACAAAAGAAGGTTGGATTGAAGCTGCAGGAAAATCGAAAGATTGGTTTTCTTATTACTATTTCTTACTTTGTGTAAATTTCCATGGCAAATGCATTTAAACAATTTTCATCAGGTTATGAGCATAGGTGTACTAGGTATCATTTTTTGCCCCTTCGTATCCGTCGAGACATTAGTGACGTCAGTTTTCTGATGGGGATCGCCAACGGTAAGATTGATTGTCCGGAATTGTTGTCACACATAAACCTGCGCACAAACTTGTTGCATTACAGATGTCGACCACCTCTGCAAGTACCGTTTGCGAGCACTAATTATAGACAAAATACGTAGGTACACGGTGCGTGCTTTGAGACTTTATAACAATGCGACAGTAAATCATTCTGAGTTTGATTTTTTTTTTCATTTATTAAGGCTTTGGCAAAGCCATAAGCCTAATGAGTTTGATTTGCTTTGTTCAAGCATAGACACAGTCAGGCGTGAAATGACCACACGTCACTTTGACACATCACGTGATTGGCGGTGAATACACTGGTTTGTTCGTTTATTTCTTAGACTGTTTTTCTTTTACCATCCTCTAAGGTTTAATTGTATATTAATAGTATTTTTTTATTTTATTTTTTAAATTTATTGACTGCGTTCTTTGTATTCTCCTGTAATCTCTTTTTGGCTTGCTAAGCACTTTATATTGTTTCATGTTGGTGGAAATTCGTAAATGGCATTGGATTACTCATATTTAAGTTTACTATAATTGTATTATTTGTCCGTGAATTTTCCTAAAATGTATAAATAAAATAAATAAATAAATAAAATAAAATCGGCTTTATTTTACAAGTGTATGCAAAATAAATTAGAAACAATTATAGAAAATTACATAAATCCTTCATAAAAAAACAACAATTTAATTTATTAAATGGTTGATGGTTCGAGTTTATACTTGACAGTGACAGCTTCACCAACCCGATTATACGTTAGTATAATGGAAAACTGACACTGGGGACGATCGCCATATTTTTTATATTATTCTTATAAAACTGACACTGGCCCAAGCCTAGTGGCCGCCATTAAGAAAATAATAATAATTTATATTAATATATTAATTTAATAATACACCTGTACCGTGAATGAAAAATGGAATATTTTTTAATATTAAAAACAGCCACATGGTTTCTAACGGTCAATTAAGTAGGACCACATCCCCCGTTGAGTAGCGTCAGTTTAAGGTTAATAAGGTTAACAAATCACGGAGCGGTTTCTATCCGCGCATACCGGTGCTGCTAGACAACGGTTTTATTTCAATATTCACGACCGACCCAAAAAAATTGTGCGGGCACGTAACCGCCGCGGTTACGGGCACGAAACCCTTGTTATTGCGGAACGGACCGCGAAGTTAGTGGGAGATAATCGCAAGTCGCGCGGTTAATAGAGAACTCATCCCGCGTGCGCCTGCACCACATTGCGCCTGAACCGACCGCCAAAGTGCGCGGGCGACGACGGCCGCCAAGCGCGCAGGTGATCGCGTCCCGCGCGGTTCTACTAGTAGTTACCCCGCCTTTCCTTTATTTTTCCTATATCTATGGTCATAACCCACATCTGCGGCATCCCTGGTTGTGATACATCATTTTTGTCAATCAAACACCCGTAACTGCGTGTGGGTATTTATAGGAATTAGCTGCTTTATCCGCCCTTTTATTAGGTAAATTCCGATTACGGAAGAAATAATATAATAAAGCACACACGCTTTATAAATATATCTAGTCAACGCGAAATACGCATCGAGTGAGTGGTGACTGTAGTTGCGTTTGTGTTAATTATTTTATTAATTTTTTGAGAGTAAGGTGGTACAATTAATGTATGAAAAATTATTGAAAACAAGCCTGTAGGGCACAGCTTTGTCAGAGAATAATTTTTTTTAAAGAATCATCAAAATCATTTCACAAATGTAATGTGCCGGAGTAATCGCGTAACATACACACAAAAAAATAAACAGTCGAATTGAGAACCTCTTCCTTTTTTGAAGTCGGTTAAAAAGATAGATTTCATTAAAACACAAACGTGAATGCTATGTAAATTGAATAGCGAAATTAGTGAGAGTAATGCTCGATCACACAGAGGCGGCCGCAGAAGCGTTCCGGGCGCGGGAATTTTTGTAATGCATAAATTCATATGAACTCGTACATTACAAAAAATCCCGCCTCTGTGTGGCCAGAGCATTATAGTTGTTTCATTAATTCATGTCCATGCCTCCTATGAGGGTAATGCAGCTGTTTGTGGCCAAGTAATGTTTGCATTACCTAGCGTTTGTTACCATGTTCCCTGGCTTTCAGATAATCACTTAATGTGCTAAGTGATTATCTGAAAGCCAGGATACGGCACTGTATATTCAATAAGAACACACGTTGTCTGGTAAAATGTAAAGTAAAAAAGTTGCTTGATATGTGTCGTTGAGTCTGTCTGGCCATGGCTTAAAAGTTTTAATGGGTTTAAATGTAATTCAGGTTAGAGAAAAGGAGGTAAATTGTATTGCGTAGGTAATTACAAAAGTTTATTTAATAGACGATTGGGTTATGGTTAGGGTACATTGCGTTGACAGGGAATGTAGGTATGAACCTTATTAATAATATTAAGCATAATAATGCTTATGTTCAGGTCAATAGAGATTTTTGTCATTCATTATGTTAAGGTAAAATTATACAGTAAAGAGTAGCTAAACAAGTACCGACAACGTCTTTATTCACACATAATAAAATTCAACTCGTATTTATGAACAGTGAACACTTCTACGCCGGTTACGATAACATGGTCTAAAATTAAGAATGTTAAATCTAACGTGCTGTTGACTGTGCCTAGGTTATGACAATTTAAGTAACCACATATAAGTGTTTAAAAGATGAAAAGAAACAGGTGGGTCTTAACACTTAAATGCATTTTTTTTGTTCAAGCATATTTTTTCGAAATTGCCACTCTACATTGAGAGTCCATGCTGCAACGGCATCGTTCTGCAACAACCGCCACTGCAATGTAAATTGCTAGAATAATGTTGAAATTGAAATATTTCCCAGTATAACAGTGTCCAAAGCTTACTCTATGACAACGAAGGAAAGTTCAAATTATCCTGTTTCGCCGTAAATGGAAACGTTGGCATGATATTATTTGACAAGTGGCGAATGAGTGTCCTGAATAAATTTGCAAGTGGTTTACATGTTATGCAAAGGTATGCTTTTAATGGAGCTTCCTTGTTTTAAATTAGTGTGGTAGTACACGTAAATCCATAAATTTGTGGACCTCATTTTTCTTCGCCGGGAATTTTCTAATTTTCAAAGTTCTGTTCGGAATTTGTTTGAGGCTTATTTACAAATGCGAAAAGTTTATAATTAAGATAGATTACTTTTACTATCCTTCTGCTTCTAAAACATTTATTAAGGTAAGTATAAGTATTATGTATTCCTGGCGTGAAATTGCTAATAAATTAAATATTAGACATTTAAAACTTTAGTAAATAAATTCATTTCAATGTTTAAGTTTTTGTGATTGTACGAGTAATATATACGTATAATTTTCAATGCATTAATAGGCTGATATGTATCCAGATTTCATACATGGGTTAAATGTTATAAACAGGAGGTAAATATTGTTATACAATTCTTTTATTTTCCCTTTTACAGGTATAACAGTCACCAAACATTTCTCAAGCGTAAGTTAATTTTCCGTCCCCCATCAACTTCCTTATTAATTAAATTTAAATTTTAATATGCCTACACCATTTTTGGTGGTGTTTAACCATTATAGCTATTATGGTTTCCTTTAGAGTTTAAGTTAAATTTAGGGCCTTTTATACAGCACAAGGGGGTTATAAAATCATAAAGTAGCTGGTTTAACCCGAAAACGATAAAGAGGCCGTTTTGCATACGCTCTTCGTTAAAGTTAATTACGATACCCCCTGGACATGTTTACAATATCTTGGCATGGCTTTAAAGAAAATTTTGACGATTTACAATACCTGTTCTGGTCTGTTTATTTTGGAATAAAAAAGATTATAATGTAATGTTTGGAAACTTCGTAGGTATACAAAAGATAATTTTTCGGGGATATTTAAAGTATTTTAATACTTAATAATATGTTAATAATGCAGATTGTTAATAATTAGACAGCTTTTGATTCTATTGATAACCTAGTATTTGTATTGAGCCCTACAATGAGATTATTTTATGATTTTATGTAATAAAAGCTTGTAAGAGTTAGAATTACTGATGTATCTCAACGAATCCTATCAAATTGAGTACCAAAAAATATTGTACTATTTAGTACTACCTCCATGACAAGGAAGTTATAACAATATCAAAGATACATCCGCTAAATTGACACCAGAATGACGGTTGTAGGTACCTCAAATTTGATTTGTTTCTCAGAAACTAATGAGCAGGTCGAGTTGGCTTTATCTTTAGTTGAGGGTACTACAAAGGTATCCAATTGTTTAGAATGTTAATATTGCTACAAGTTTGTTTGATGGAAATATAATTTTTTAAGCATAGGCACTAAGTAGTACAGTTTAGATACATTATTTGGCACTAAATTTTTCGGGATTCGTTAAGATACACCTACTCACTAAAAGTTTT
The DNA here is from genome assembly GCF_003589595.1 of Hyposmocoma kahamanoa. Classification (NCBI taxonomy): domain Eukaryota; kingdom Metazoa; phylum Arthropoda; class Insecta; order Lepidoptera; family Cosmopterigidae; genus Hyposmocoma; species Hyposmocoma kahamanoa. The sequence goes on along the minus strand of NW_020653854.1, from coordinate 15,630,829 downwards.
AGTGGCAGACGTTGAAGAAATCGACAAAATGTGTTATAATGACAATTGGTCCCCAGAATAAGGAATTGTCTAGTCTACAAGTAGAGTAAACTGGAGCTTGTAAATAGCTAATTTAAAATTGTAAAAAATATAAAAAACCTAAAAAACAAACTAAGCCACGGTATAGATGAAATACCACCTGTGTTATTGAGAGAATGTGTGGATCAATTAACTTTACCGTTTACTATATTGATTAATCAATCATTTGATGAAGGCACTTTTCCAACTCTATTGAAAAAGACCGTAATAAAACCGATACACAAGAAAGATGATAAAACTAATCCTAGCAACTATCGTCCGATTGCGCTTCTGCTTACAGCCTCAAAAATTTTTGAAAAAGCTATTAGTAATCGCGTCGTAAAATTTTGTGAGAAATTTAAAATTTTTGATGAATGCCAAAATGGATTTCGAAAGAACCGTTCAACAATTTTAGCCGTGTATAAATATATAAAAGAAGTTATAAAAATAATAGAAATTATACAATACGGTGTAGGCATCCTATTAGATATGACGAAAGCATATGATAGGGTGCAGCACAATATTCTACTAAAGAAGTTGTACGGAATAGGTATACGCGGTTCTGCTTATGATTGGTTTTCATCATACTTGAAAGATAGACAACAATATGTTGAAATGGCATTTTTTGATAACACCACTAAAAATATCACGAACGTACGCTCCGACTGTAAAATTATAAATGCATCAATCCCGCAGGGAAGTGTCATTGGATGTTTATTATTCTTGATTTATATCAACGATCTTCCTAAAATCATGGAAGAACCATGTGTACTTTTCGCAGACGATGTATCTTTGTTAACTTCATGTCAGAACAATATTAATATTAACGAAAAACTGAATACACTTCTTACTAAAACATCAGACTGGTTGAAAGACCATAACCTTAAAATAAATTTTTCCAAAACCAAATTAATGACTTTTCATCCTCATCAAAAATCTGCTTTAAATATCAATTTTAAGTACAATGACACAAACTTGGAATGCGTGAAAGAATTCACGTTACTAGGCATTGTTATAGACACACTTAAATTGGAAAGGACATATCCAAAAAATAAACTCCAAACTATTCCAGTTTCCTTATGCACTGCGCGAAATAAAAAAGACGACTAGTATAGAAACGGCAATAGTAGCATACTACGCCTATGCGCATGCTTGGCTGAGTTACGGCATAATTTTATGGGGTAACAGTACGGACGCCCCATATCTCTTTATCACCCAAAAAAAATTAATTCGGATTATAATTAATTTAGATCAGACTGATAGTTGCAAGCCACATTTCAAAACCATAACATACTTGCTTTACCTTGTTTATATATTTTTGAGATGTGTAAATTCGTACGCAAATATAAACACTTTTATACAAAAAAAGAAGACATTCCTTCAAAATATATTTTACGCCATAAAATAAATTAATATTGCCACATTCCCGCTTAAATCTAAACTATACAAGTACATATAATTTTTCTATAAAACTGTATAATAACTTACCTAATGTCTTAAATGAAAGCAATGATATACAATTTACAAAAAAGTTGAAAGAGTTACTCTTTCTAAAATGTTATTATAGTATTAATGAATACTTAAGTGATATATTACTGACACGCGGGAACAAAAGCTAAACAAATAAACACACATTAATATATAAATACAATATATCGATATATAATATATATATATATGTATATTTAAAAGTAAAATGAAATAATGTATAGTAAATTAAATAACAATTATTATTACATACACATATATTTTATGTTTTGTTTGCATTTAAATTTCATATTAAAACATGTAAATTTCTATCTACTGGTTTGCTCCTCTCTCCTTTCCATTATATTGCGTGCCCGAAGGGGTCCATAATATTGGTCTTTGTTGTATTTTCTTATATTATGGTTTTGCAATAAAATATTGAGTATTGAGTATTGAGCTATTCACAGCTATATATCGACAAAATGTGTTATAATGACAATTGATCCCCAGAACAAGGAATTGTCTAGTCTACAAGTAGAGTAACCTGGAGCCCAGCCCAGTGTTTTCGAACTTCAGAGGAAAAAACATTTATATTAAAAATGTTGTATTTTTACCGACGATTATTTCTTTTATAATTCCACAAAATGACAAGGCAAAAATATATGGCTCTTGTGTTAACTGTTAGTAAATATGAGTGTGCTGAATAATTCATATGAGATTCACTGTTTGAATCATTTTAATGCTGGCACCTAGACAAGTTTTAACGTTTATTAAATTTAGGTATCACAAACAGCCCTCTATGCAGAGCGTCAATGAAGGGGGAGGAAACGCTCGCACATATCATAACGTAGGGATGTCGCAGACGTCTGTATCTACATCCTCAAACGCGGATTATCCACGTATTTTTAAATATCTGCCTCCGCATCCGACATCGGGTATGGATGTTCTGCAGGTCACGACAAGATCGTTGGGAGCAGGCCCTGCTCAAAGCGCGTGCCGAGTACCGGCAGCCAATTAGGGATAGAGAATCCGGCAGCATGTAGTGCGAGCAACGATCTCTATGTTTTCCAAGGAACATATTGAGCTTACATTGACTTACGAACTTTTTCATCCAAGTGCCAGTCTATTCGTATAAAAGACAGCCCACAACATCTTTAAAAACCTTTTTCTGAGTGTCCGACCTTCGTAACTAATGAATATCAATTCAATAAAAACTTATATACCAACTGATTTATATAGTACATAAGTGAGTAATGTACGACAAATCGCGTAATTGAACGTGCCATTCATTGACTTACAATTATATGGACGTCGGGTCCGCGCTAAAAAGTGTCCGAACTTATAGGGCGTTAAAATCGTATACAGAGCGTCATTCACGCTTTAGTCTTCGTTTGTTCGACTGACAGCGAAGCAAGCAAAATTAGACAGTACTGCGATGACATTACAATTTAAATTCAACGTTTTAGCTTTTTCATATTCCTTTACATGTCACTACGTTTAAATAGGTTGACTTGGGACATTTTTTTCGTGGTTTTTGTATTAGACCCGTCGTCCATTTATTTGTAAGTCAATGGTGCCATTATATTTTTATTTCATCGAGACGAAATATTAGGTACACTACAGCCTGTCGTCAAGTTCGAATTTTAAAAATATTTTTCAGCCTTTCAGAGCTAGTGAGGTGAAAATAATATACATTTTTTGTCATTAAAAAAGACATAATGACACGTTCAATTACTCGATTTGTCGTATTACTTATTTATGTAATATGAATCCGTTGGTATACTTTATTCTTATTATCGTTGACGTTAAATTGACAATGATAACTAATTGTATTTATTAAATTATTTTAATACGTCGAAGAACTAAAATAGTTTCAAGAATCACTTAATCACACAAAGTACAGGCAAGAATAAAAATTGATGAGGTGTAAATTCAGAACACATCCGAAGACAAACTTTTTGTTTTAAATAAAACTTATTTTTTTAATTTATTTATTTAAAATTTTCTTTGCTATAGTGAGGTGAAAAGTTGTGTGTTTCGCTCGGCAGCAAAGTTGTTTTGCGTCTCGCGCCTTGAAACCCTCGCTACGCTTAGGAATCTATTTTCGAACCACTCGCTTCACTCGTGGCTCAATCTTCGCGCCCTTCGTTTGCTCAGGTTTCAATACAAGCGCTCACGTCAAACAACAACTTTGCAGCCTTGCATAACAAATTACTATTAAATAGTAGGTTGAATAACTTATGTTTATAAATTGTCGGCGTTAGCATGTTGGCAATTCAACAATAATTATTAAGTTTATATAAGTCAACAAAAATAACATTGTTAAATTCCCGCGTGTGCGTCATTACATGGTGGCGGAATAAATATATATATTTCACAATTTTACTTTGGTGTCATTTTTTAATTAGGGGACTTGATGAAAAATGACATGTACCATTCGCCATTTTCGTTAATACTCCATTTTCGTCGACTGGTCAAATTTGAAACTTGTCAATTATGTGAAATTGTTGAATCTTCTCAATACTAGCCTGAAACCAAGCTTCCACATAAAGATTTATATCGAACAAGTTATATTAATGGAAGTAAATTGATCAATAAATATATTATTCCACAATTGAAAACCATAAAACCTGTACTAACACTAACTCCTGTGCATGTATGATTCCTGACGATTAGAGTACAGTTGTCAAAAATCGTAAAATAATGAATACAAAGAATACAACATATATTGTATATGTTGTATTGCATATATTGTACACACATTAGAATACAAATCAAGTTTATGTTCGCAAATGTCTATGCTGAGAAATCATTGTATCAAAATTTCGTGTATATTTGCATATTAGTGCATTTGACTGTACAAAGATTAATTAATTAATTAGGCTTTGTTAAATTAATTAAATGTTTACTGGCCAAGTTGTTAAGAATAGAGTAATTAAGGGCCTAAGTAGTACTGAAAATTCTGCACAGTTTAAAAACACTCAGGGCACAAGCAGTCTATTTTCATGTAGTTACTCGCATGCTAATGTACATATTCAATTTATGGGCACTATTAAAGACATTGCATAGGCAAGAGCCCTGTTAGAAGTCGTAGCACGTCGGTGCCGCGTCCGCCAGACTGGAATATTAACAATCCAAGTACCTAGTTTCCGAGAAACTGCTTTTTGCAGATACTGAAAAATAAAATTGCATTCTGTACTAACGAACGTTGTGTTACAATTTCGATGGAACTCGCGAACTTTTTTTGAACTCTCTTCAAGGTTCAAGAACTAAAGTTATTAAAAAACAGAGTAAAAAGGGGACAAAATATATGCTATTCCGTTTTACTGATTTTTGTACTTTGTAACTATCACTAATGGCTTATTAAGTGAAACACATTCTTCGGTTTGTCACACGAGATCTAGATAATCAATTACGTAACTTAGAATCAATTAGGTAATGAAATTACATTATAAGTAGACACAAATTCTTTGTCTTATGTAGCAGTACAGCTCCTTGTGAAAGAGTTCGTCCAGGGAAGTACTGCCACCTCACTTATTTCTGCCAAGCAGTAATGTGAACATTACTACGTTCCGGTTTCGAAGGGTAAGGGTGCTGGTAAAATTCGTCTATTCCACTAAGTTCAACTATAAGTTCAATCAGTTGAACTAATCGGACACAAATATAACAATCACTTCAACTAGGTATAACTTTAAAAGTTGAACTTATTGGACGAAATTCATCGTATTAGTTCAACTTTCCAATTATCAACGTATAACTGATAACATGTTAAGTTGAACATGTTGTTGTTGTTGTTGTTGATGTCAAACATTAAATATTAGGCACATGAGACTTGTTACGCGAGGCCAACATAAGGGAATCGCCGAATATGCTTCGACCCCAATACAATAGTGCGGCACGAGGCAACAGTGCAGCGTCAGCCCCGTGCTTCCAATTCAACGTGTCGGCATTGACGTCAAAGGAAAGGAAGGCGGCCCGGCGCATCAAATATCAATTCATTCTTGATCTAACTTCGGTCACCTATCATACATTTTAGTTGTAGTTTAAATTGTAATTTTTCTTTATTAAAATTAATTAAATAAATTGATTTTTTTTGCAACTTCCGCCTGCAACTAACTTAATTGACTTGTCAACTTATGTCTCAGGGCGTAGTGCAGATATCTGTGACTTCAATCTATGGGTGGCACTGGAACAGTTAGAGATAGGCGTATCGCTTACCACCAGACACACGATTTGTCCGTCTCGACACTTAGTATTATAAAAAAATACCAAGTATAGCCTGTGGTCATAGTAAGTTCTCCATAATAACAGGATATCTGAATAATCACTGTACACCTTCAGTAATTAACAACTTAATAGTTATGGAATACTCATTTATACCTAAGGCAATAAGTACATAAAACAAAAAAAAAGAACTTTAATATGTATATAATAATTTTAGTACAGAGTACTAAAAAAACCGACCTCAAAAGTATGTGGAATTACCATTGACTTACAATTATATGGACGTCGGGTCCGCGCTAAAAAGTGTCCGCACTTGTAAGGCGCTAAAATCGTATACAGAGCGCCAAACTCCGCTTTAGTCTTCATTTGTTCGACTGACAGCGCGATACTGCTATGACATTACAATTTAAATTTCGAATAGGTTGTCTTGGGACATTTTTTTCGTGGTTTTTGTATTAGACCCGTCGTCCATTTATTTGTAAGTCAATGGGAATTACATATAATTGCCAAGTTTTATTGAAATCGGTTCCCGGAAAATGCGCAAACCTGGATTCATCCCCTAGTTCGCCACTATACGGGATTTGACACAGGAGATAATAAAAATCGGTTCTCACTACTCAAAGTATATTGAGAAAAAAACGCCTTGAATTGGAGAATAGCAAAATAAACCATTAAAATAATTGCTCCCTATAATAAAATTTAGGCGCTATTTATAAAAATGAATTTTCATGCGTGAACAGCCACCATTAGAGGTCAATGATTTTCTTCAAAATTAAATAGGACCTCTATGGAGGTACCCTCTTTTCAACAAAAAAATAATCATGTAAATCCCGGATGTTTGAAGAGTAAACATAAATTAATGTGGTGAACCCAGACGAAGAAAAAAAACCGACCTTCAAAGTTTGTGGAATTACATTTATTTCTCAAGTTTTATTGCAATCGGTTAACGGAAAGTGCGTGAAATTCAATAAACTGGATTCATTCCCTAATTGCCACCCTTAGAGGTGGAATATTTTTCAAATTTGAACGGGACCATTATCAAGGACCATTACCTTTCCAACAAAAAGAATCATCGAAATCAGTTCACAATTAGGCTTGATTCATATCGCCGAGACGCAACGCAACGCGACGTGACGCGGCGCGGAGCTGCTGTATAGCGTGCAGTGCAACATTAACTTTATCCTCTAAAAATAAGGCAACATTTCATTTTAAAAAAATATGAAAACGAGCTGCAGCAAGTAGAGACGGAACGCAGCGAACTGCGGCAGGCGTACTTTTTAAAATGCAATATACTACAGAACATATACCCTATAAAATAAAGTACATTTTTCTTCAAACAACAAAAAACAAAAGAGTAAAGCCACGCAGCGTTGCGCTGTCTGACTCCGCCCACTTGTCTCGACTCTGACAATACAAAATGTAACTTAGCGTCTCAACAATAACGTATATTTCTTTGAAAGGCAGCTATCAGCTGATCAAGAGTGGTCGTGTTTATGCAATTTGTAGATTTTACATGAAATTAATATAATAGTCCAAATAAGATGATCTCGGTGTCTCAACGGTTTGCACTGTTGGCACTGGATGAGAAGGTTCCGAGTTCGATTCCCGATAGGACCGGCGGTTTATTTCCAGTAGTTCCATGTACACAGTTTCACATGGAACAGTTGTAACCCTAAAGTTCCAAAAGAGCAAAATGAAACTTAAAAAAGAAATAAAACTTTCACAATATTACCTAAAGATAGCATACCTTCTTTCTTGGACCATCTTAATTATTTTAGTACTAAGATCCAATTTACTATGGAACAAGAGAATTGTGGTACTTTAGCTTTCTTAGATGTTTTAATTAAAAGAAATCCTAATAACACCTTAGGCCATACTGTATTTCGAAAGAAAACCCATACAGATAGGTACCTCAATGGTAATTCCCATCACCATCCTAGCCAGTTAACTACCGTGGGCAAATCTTTGTTTCAGAGAGCATATGGTGTCTGCAACAGTAATCATCTGGCGGGGGAACTTCAGCATATAAAGCAAGTCCTACATGCGAATAAGTTGAGGATTCCACGCCAATGCCGCAGACCCTGTGTGAAACCACCAACAGTCGAGCGAAGACCTGCCATCTTACCTTACGTGAGAGGTGTTACAGACAAGATCGGAAGAGTCCTCAGGCGTGCATCTATCAAGACCTATTTCAAGCCCCTGAGGAAGATTTCTCAATTCCTGAGACCCGTGAAATGTAACATCCCCTTACAGGATGCAGGAGTTTACAAGCTTGACTGTGAGTGTGGTCTCTCTTATATTGGACAAACAAAGCGAAGTACATATTTGTACCCGCGTCTAAGAACATATAGCTGATGTCAAACACCGTCGCGTAAACAAGTCTGCAGTCTGCGAGCATGTCGTGGATAAACCTACCCATTCAATGAAGTTTGACAAACCCCAGGTCCTTGCAAAAGAAGTCCGTTATCTGCCCAGGATGCTGCGAGAGGCCATTGATATTAAAAAACATCCTAATTTCAACAGGGAAGATGGTTTCTCCGTACCACCAGTTTGGGATCCAGTATTTCCTCTAATGAAAAATCCCAAACAGACATAAGACTGCAGTACTAATTAATATGTTTTAGTTTATTCTAATTTCTATTAATAATAAATAAATAAAATAAAATAAAAATCTTTTATTTTCAGACGCCATAGGTCCATAGTTTGTTAGTAAGCAACCTATACGTAGGGCACTCAATAAGTTTTGAGATGCTCGAAATTTAAAAATGGAACGTACCCGTATTATATGTTTTTAAAAAGCAAATTTATTTAAAAATCGATCACCAAAAGAAATTTAGCTAAATTAAAAAAAAATGACATTGTTAGTCATTTTACTACAACGCTTCCCGCGCTTTTTCTTTACAATAATGGATCTTAACCGTGAACATTTGCGTGCTATGATCTTCTATGATTTTAAATGTGGTTTAACTGAACAATTGAGTTTGGAACGTTTGCAGTCAGCATTAGAGGACTCTGCTCCTTCTCATGCAACAGTTTTTAGGTGGTTTAAGGAATTTAAAAGAGGCAAAACTAACCTTGAAGATGACCTAAGAGGCGGACGCCCGGAAACAGCAGTTACTGCAGAAAATGTGTGGACATCTGAAATGTTGGTGCGAGAAAACCCACGAATCACGTACACGAACATTGAGAAGATCCTAGGCATTAGTTCGGGAAGCGTCAATACTATCCTGCATCAACATCTTGGAGTGAGGAAGCTTTGTTGTCGATGGATCCCACGATTGCTCTCCGGTGCTGAAAAACAGGCTCGAGTGGATTGGTGCCTAGAAATGCTTATACGTTTCGAAAACGGGACATCGAGACGTGTTTCAGAAATCGTTACTGGTGATGAAACATGGATCTATCAATATGATCCAGAAAGCAAGAAGCAGTCGTCGGTGTGGGTCTTCGCAGAGGGACAATTACCGATAAAGTTGCAAAGACCTCGAAACGTCGGTAAAAAAATGGTAGCTATTTTTTTTTCTCGGAGCGGACATTTGTCGACGTCAATGTTAGAAAATAGTAGGTCTGTTAATTCAGAATGGTACACAACAGTAGCATTGCCAAAAGTTTTCCAAGCTGTGCGGGAGAGGAGACCTAAAATCGGGGAATCATGCTACATCACGATAACGCCTCTTCACATACGTCCCTCAGAACAAAGGCGTTTATTGAGGAATCTGGTATAGAAACCTTAAATCACCCGCCGTACAGCCCTGACTTGGCTCCCTGCGATTTCTTTTTGTTCCCAACAGTGAAGGATAAAATCAAAGGAAAATTTTTTTTGAGTGTCGAAGAAGCAGTAGCTGCCTACGAAATGGCAATTTCAATGCTGACGGATCAAGACTGGCAAAAGTGTATTCAGAGTTGGTTTAGACGAATGAAACTTTGTGTAGATAATGATGGAGAGTATTTTGAAAAAATGTAAAATAAATTATATTAATATGTTTGATATTTTTTCTTTATCTCAAAACTTATTGAGTGACCTACGTATTAGTAATAAATGATTGTACGGTGAATTTATTTATACATTAAAATTTTAAAATCGAAATGTCACAATATTCAAAATACATAATATAAAAGTCACTGAAATAATAATGATCATTTAGTCGGAAGTAAAAATTAAAAATACTAACATTTACAATTAATAAATTAACAATTAAAATTCAAATTAGCTAATATAATAATAATTAACATGAACAAAACTAAAATTAATAATAAATTAAACTTAATAAAAATTCATTCAATAAAATAATTTGTAAAACTTATTGTAGCGTAAATTGAATTGTTTTCTTTGTAAAATTAAAAATATGGTATTTAATTAATAAGTATTGTAACTATAGTGGAAAAAATAGGGTGGTTTGCATTAATATTAGACATAACTGGTTGAAGACTGTACCACCTCAGTCAACCGTGACCATGGGTCCTGTAAAGGGCCCGAAACGTCGGTTTGTTTGAAAAAACAAATATACGCGATTTAAATCCGGAAAAATAGTTTCATTTCCTATGTGTAACAATCGCGAAAACCTAAGAACTCGAAAAGAACAAATTATACTAGTGCGGTATCTTGCCGATTCAGAATTCGCAATAGAAAATAAAATTTTAATAATGGCTATTGCCATCTATTAAGCAATATTTTGCTTAATCATAATTATTATAAATATGTCACGGGGAGGTTTATCATACAGGCTGTATATTTGAAAGTGAGACATATTCATACATGTCATAGTAAATCATGTTACAACTTAACATACACAAAAATGAAATTAGGATATGGGATATAACAAAAAGTAAATCAATAAAATGTGTTTTGAAGTGTACATAGGAATAAACCGTTTCCCTTTACGCTTGATTTCGAGTGCAATGGGAATACTACCAAGCGAGCGCCGAGTGAGACAGCAACAATAACAATGATTTCACACTGTTCACCAACTCCGCGTAAACTCCGATTTGGGAACATTTCAATAGCTTGCCTCACACTATCACCACTTATTGCGTAAAGTCGCACCATCTCAATCAATTCGACGTTAGAATAAATATCCATTTTGCGGCGATCGGGTGAGCGGAAGTACAAATAATTTACGTGTCCCCCGACCTGTGCTTTGTTTTTCGCCGCCGTGTCGCCACCCGCCGCTGCGTCGAAGCAATAATAGTGATGTGCATAGATTTCGATAATTAATGTTGTTCTCAAATAGTAGTCGATAAAAAAAAATTTTTTTTGTAAAGTTTTTAGTTTGTTATTTCTTTGGGTTCAGAATCAGGAATATAACGCACTCTATAAGTGTTCCCACTTTCAAATATACAGCCGGTATATTGCATGCGATATGCTGCCAGACTACGCATGCAGTTTCTTTTTATTTCGTTTGTCGCGCTCAAATTTTATGTTTATAAAATTACCGTATAGTACTGTCAAAATGTTTTAAAATCAACTGTGACCATGTTTGATACCATTCTTTCGCGGCCATTGATCGAGTTCCGCGCGGTGCGTCAAAAATCGTCGTAGTCACGGTGCTCGCCATATTTGCTAAAGTGAAAAATAAAAATGGCAGTCTTATCAATTTAATTTCACTTCAGAAAAGTTCATTTCCCAAATTGGTTCTACCGAGAATTGAACCCGGGACCAAAGGCAACGGAATTCACTTCGTGGCACTACTTAGAACACAGGCCAATACCATTAAAAAAAATCATGTTCAAATTTGGTTCTACCGGGAATCGAGCCCGGAACCAAGAGCTACGGAATTCACTACGCGGCATAACCCAGAGCACCTAGGCCAAAACCACATTAGAAAAGTTCATTTTCAAACTTGGTTCTACCGGGAATCGAACCCAACCAAGAGCTACGGAATTCTTTCCGCGGCACTACCCAGAGCACCTAGGCCAAAACCACGTTACAATAGTACATTTCCAAAATTGGTTCTACTGGTAATGAAACCCAGGACCTTCTCATCCACGCAATATTATTTGCATGTATAAACTACATATTGCTTAAACACGACCACTCACCCATAAAGTAAATGCAGTAAGAGGTCGAGCTTCGCCGGGCGCACTTTATAATATGCATTATAATATAGAACATGCTGTCTACTAAATAAAATATATATTGCTTCTATTAAACGAGATTTTGATTAGCTTTCAAAGAAATATCGACTTTGTTTAATAGATTATATATAATATTATATACTCCATTGCATCTACTACGCAATCTGCCTTTCAAATAAATATACCTTATTGTTGAGAAGCTAAGTTACACTTTGTATTGTCAGAGGCGAGACACGTGAGCGGAGTGGTGAAGCGCGACGCCGCGCGACTTTACTCTTTTGTTTTTTGTTGTTTGAAGAAATGTATACTTTATTAAATAAAGAACATGTTCTATAGTATATTGCGTTTTATAAAGTGCGCCCGCTGTAGTGCTCTGCAGCCCGCCGCCGGTTGATGCAGCTTCGTTTCAGGTGTTTGTTTAATGAAATGTTGCCTTATTTTGTTGAGGATAAAGTTTATGTGGCATTTGTCGCTTTAATGCAGCGCCGCGCCGCGTCGCGTAGCGTCTCCGCGATGTGAATCAACTTAATGTCTTAATGTCGGAGTAATTGCGTAACATACATAGAAAAAATACAATCGAATTGAGAACCTCCTCCTTTTTGTAGTCGGTTAAACAACTGTGGATAAATTTAAGACGACCGATGAAGCTACATCTAATTACTCGCGGACCTTTGCCTCGACAGTTGCCAAATCGTGCAATACCTTTTGAAAGAGGATTAACTTTGTCTTTAAAGGAGGAAAATAGTTCCATATTAGGTCTTTATCTATGAAATTGCCGATTGCAAATACTGGGAAGTTTGAAGGTCGATATCTTTCATTTTAGTTAGAGTTTCAAATTCAAATTATGTTGTTTTAATCTAGAATAATATATAATTAGAATAATATTTAATTTAGAATAATAACGCATAGAAACCTAGTCCGCATACGCTAAGTGAGGCAAATTGAAGCGCGCCCAATGGGCCTACACGAGCGGGCGGGCCTTCAGTGCTCAAGGTCAACTTGCACTGCGAACAGATCAAGAGTTTTAGCTAGAAATGACGAAATGTGCTGTAAATGAGCGTAAAAATACGTCAGACAAACATACAATAGATACTAACATCACATTCCACAAGGAAGTAACGCGTTTCAACTTGTATTTTTATATAAATATTCACTAAAACCGAAAATTAACCTACTACTAAAAAAAGCGTATATGAATTTGCCTCACTTGCGACAGTTCGTTTGATATGAAACTATCATTCTATGCGTTATTATTCTAAGATTTTAATATAGCTACGCTATTTCTTTTCAAAATAAGTTATTCATTTGTTTTTCTGCCGATCGATTTTTTTAAAATTTGTTAAGCTGTTTCTGTGACCGCAGAAAAATCGGAAATTGCGGTTTTTTCGAATACAAGTTCTATCGTGGCACCAATGCAGCGCAGGCAATATCAACGATATATAGGTATGGACCATATGCGCTTAGCACTGTGCGTTTTTGGTTTGATCGCTTCCGTTCTGGAAATTTTGATCTCAACCTATGAGCACCGTGTCTGACCGGAGACGAAAGTCGAGATAACGATGATTTGAAAGACATAGTAGAAACATAATCCTCTTAAACCAAGTCGTAATTAGCAGCAGCTTTTATGTAAATGATAAAACGATATATTTTTTTTTATAAACCCCGCACTACCACACCCTGTGTCGCGGGTGCCATGGACACACACATAGATAACCACAAATTACATCCAAACTCACGAGAGAAATAAATGCAGGCCGTACCAATATTTCTCCGGGAATCGAACCTGGGACCTCTGCGGGGCAGTCCGGTATGGTAACCGTTCGACCAACGGAGGCAGTTAATATTTGCGTCAAATAGGAATGATAAAAAGCTAAGAAAGTCGGTGCCGTACGTGAGGCGCCCTATGTTTCCGGAATGAATAAGAAAAAAATACTATAAATGGTCAGAAATGGATTTACTGTGTCTCAAAATATTCCCCGTTAGCGTTAATGTACTTTTTCATACGAATTAACAAGTGCATTAATGCTCCGGGACAATCTCTGAAACACATTTTTCATACTCTTCGACAGCCTCTTCAGGTGATGAAAATCATTGACCGCGTAACGGTACTTAATTTTTGGAAATAAATAAAAGTCACAAGATGCCAGGTCGAGACTGTACGCGGGATGGCTCTTAAGGTCTTCGTTGTTCACCTTCAAAACTTCATTTGTGTGCAAGATTATACGGCGCTTACGGTTATTTTTACGGAGTTTGTCAATAACTTCCGGCAAACAAATGGTCGTGTACCAGTCACTATTCACGGTACAAAGATTCTCCAAAGCAGTAGTAGCCAAGTGTCCAGTTTTATTAAAAAAAGAAGCAATCATCCGCTTAGAGGCACTTTGGTTGGTTTCGGCTCATCTCGAAAGACTCATCCATACGTTCGATTGCTGCTTTGTTTTGGGATCGTAATTATAAATCCATGTTTCGTCACCTGTTACTATGTCCCATACCAAATTTAACGCCCCTTTGTTGAGTCTGGTAAGCATGGCATTGCACCTAGTGACGCGATCCGTTTATTGAGCCTCAGTCAAATTGTGTGGGATCCAAACATTCACACCCGAATGTTTGTGTAGTATTGATTGTGTTTGACTCATGCCTATGCCTAAAGATGCCCGAATCTCATGGTATGTCACACGGCTGTCTGTTTTGATCATACGGCGCACAGAGTCGATGTTTTTGTTGTTCACAGCAGTGGACGGGCGACCATCACGAAATTCGTCAATGAGATTTACACGACAGCGTTTGAATTCTGCAAACTAGCTATAAATAGTCGTCTTGCATGGTGCTTCATTGCCAAAAGCAGTTTGAAGCCGAGCGAAGCTCCGCTGAGCTGTTAAATTACATTTAAAGTCGGAGAAAATCATACTACGAAAATTTTCACGAGTTAAATCCATGGTGATGTAGACGTTGTAGATTGTAGATGTTTTAGAGAATGTAAAAACAAGTAACAGTCAGATGAAACAAACTGTATTCTACAGCCAAAGAATTCCATTATCAAATGTTATAATTACTTTTTAAATACTGTTTATGTAAGTGGCCAGTTCCGGAAACTTATAGTGCGCCCTATCTATAACTCACTGATCACTGAACAACAACAACAACATGATCGTTTCTAAGCTTGCCATAACTTGTTGAATAGGCACTCAAGTGAGAGGATTCTAGATTGGATAGTCACTTATGATGAAAAGTGGCTCTTGTCTGACAATCGGAAACGTCTGTCGTACTGAATGGCCACAGGGAACGCAGCCAAATCATGTACCTAACGCAAACTGAGTCAAAAAAGCTGCTGGTGAGTGTACGGTGGACCTATACGGAAATTGTTCATTACAGTTTCTTGACACTTGGCGTAACAATTATTGCAGAGGTGTACTGTGAAGAATTGCAAGTGATGGACAATCTGGCTGTGAAACAACCGAGACTTGTCAATTATTCTAGGCGACTTCTTCTCCACGACAACGCTCGCCCACAACACACAGTGCAACACACAGCACAACGGACCTTCTTAAAACTACAAGAGTTACGACTAAAAACTCTCCGTCACCCTTCACACTCACCAGATCTTGTTCCACCGATTTTTTTTTTCGGAATTTGGATAACTTTTTACAGGGAAAAAATTTCAAATTCGATGAGGCTGTGAAAAATGCCTAAAAACAGTTAATCGATTTCCATCCCCAGGATTTTTATAAGAGGCACCAATGAACTTCCATTCAAATGGCAAAAGTGCATCGAAAATATTATATTTTTCATTAAAAAAAAAATATATAATACACACATCAAAAGTGTCTAGGGATCAAGTACGTTTAAGAGTATTGCTGCAATTAGGGTTAATTATATTAACTTTTTTGTATCGCTATTGATACTTTTTAGTGAGTTTTAACATTTAAATAAGGAATATTGTTTAAAATTCGATAATAAGAAGAAAATCGATTGCCAATGTGGTTTTGTATAAAAATGAGTTATAGCGTTTTGACAAAATCATTACAATATCTGCATCGGAACCGAAACAATTTACATTATTATGGACAGACGACATCATTTAACCCGAGAAGTGATGATGCGAGCCGTCGGAATGTTGGAAGCTGGTTCCAGGCAACGTGCTGTGGCTTTCACTCTTAACACTACACAGAGCGTCATAAGTCGCCTCTGGACGCGCTATCGCATGACGGGCAGCGTGGCCGAGCGACATGGAGGACGATCTCGCATCACGACTCGCAGACAGGACCGGTATATCCAAAATACTGCTCGATGGAATCGTACCATGACCGCCATGATGTTGGTTACGAGGCTCCACAGCTCCTCAGGCTTGCTAATAAGCGATCAAACAATCCGAAATCGTTTACGTGAAGTGGGTCTGCGATCCCGAAGGCCGCTCAGAGTTCCACCTATTGCACCCTGCAATCGCAGGACCCGTTTACGATGGGCTCGCGAACACAGAAACTGGGAGGAAAAAGACTGGCGCTATGTGTGCTTTTCGGATGAATCCCGCTTCGGTATGAGACCGGATACAAGACGTACTCGAGTTTGGAGAACATCTGGACGTCGTGAACGTTTGAGATATTGTCAGGAAGTTCATCCATATGGTGGGGGAACAATAATGATATGGGCCGGTATTTGGATCGGCGGAAGAACCGACCTCATTTGGATCAGGGGTAACCTCAATGCTCAAGTTTACGCAGAGAGGATTGTTTCAGATGTTATCATCCCTTTGCGAGGCCAGTTGGGTGATTCATTTCAACTAATGCATGACAACGTGTGTGGACGTGCCACACACGGCTAGAGTCGTAACACGCATTCTTGCCGAAGCTCGTATCAACGTTCTGCCGTGGCCTGCTCAATCACCAGACCTCAATCCAATTGAGCACGCATGGGATATGCTTCAAAGAAGAGCTGTGCCGAGTATGCATACCGTACATACTCTACAACAATATTTTGACTTGTTACAAAACACATGGGCGGCCATTCCTCAAAGTGATTTTGATGAACTCATCTTAAGCATGCCAAATCGCTGTAATTGTGTGATTCGTGTTAATGGTGGAAATACAGATTATTAATTTTCTTATCTTTACAATAAAAATGAGCAAAATCATCATTTTCGCCATTTTTTTGTCATTTAATTGACGCCGTTAATTTGAGTTTTTTCCCACAATTTGCGAAAACATCAATTTTAGTTTATTTTAATTAAATATAGGGGTAAGCGGTTAAATAAAACATAAGCATTAAAGTAAGAAGTCGTCCTGGAAGACTAGATTTGGTAAATATTGCTTAAATAATGTTTATTTCAAAAATATTCACTTGATCCCTAGACACTTTTGATGTGTGTATAATAATACAACGGAAATTTCGTAGGTAAGGACCTAATACTTTGAGGTAGTGAATTTGAAGCTATCGCGGTGAAGTGTTGATCGAGGTGGTGGTCATATCTGTAAAGAAGGATAACTTGTCGATCGTATGTTACCACCAATCCCGATCGTTCCTATTTCATTTAGCTATAATCTGTATAAGATTTATTCCGTTCAATCATAAATAGAGGGGTCGCCTCAAATATACGCTGCGAAAAAATAATTGTATACTTTTTTATGTAGAGAATATCTTCTATATCATAGTGCATTTTGCAAAGTGAGTGATGCGCAGCTCAGCACTATTCGATGTCGCTTGCCGTAGCTTCTTTATCGTTTTTTGTTTAAAGAAATGTAACCTTTTTTTGTAGAAGCTAATGTTTAAGTTGCATTGCTCGTTTTAATGCATCGTAGCATTGCGTGGCTTGGCTACGGTAATTGGAGATGACCCTAAATTCGAATTCTTATGCACCGGCGATCCGGGGCCGAACGCTATGACAAACAGGCGAATCAGGAGCGGCAGGTTGTAGTGTGAAAGTACGAACCCCTAACATCTTCATCTATGTATTATACGTTTCCTAGGAAACACCCTTACTTTTCCTGATTCCTGAAAGAGTTCCAACTCATATTTACTACCTATAATATTAGTGTCTTAAATTTCCTGTCATAAACTATTTCTTGCACTTTGACTGTTTACTCACTTTTCATGTCTGATCCCCAGACCTTGGCATATTCTATCGTACTAATAGTGTCTTCGAATTTTGCTATTCGTTTTTCCAATGCTAATTACGTACTATTTCATCAATTTCACTTTATAAGCATATTCATTTCACATTTAATATTTTTATATGTTGACATTGATGTACAGATCTGTTACTCCTCTTAAATACTATATGTATATATTTTTCCATAGATCATCCTATAAATTATTCCTTCCTTTGATATGTAATCTTAGCTGTAGAAGCGTTGTCATTTCTGGCTGCTTACATTTTGCCTCCTCTTCATTTCAAATTCAAAATTGACTATTCGAATTTCGATGTTCTTTCTCTACCATTCGCTCGTCGTTTCTATACCGACCGAGTTATAAGGGTCTTCAAAACGAAATATACGAAGCCTCATCTTTCTTACACCTCTTACTTTAGTTACTCCTGCCGCCCTACGTGTCTACCTGAACTAAGTACCACGGTTCCCCACCTAAACCTGCTCTTCACCTCCTCTCCTGCCTCTGCCCTCGGTCTCCAACCTTGGAGGGCAGAGGTCCGCAACTCCGTGTATCCAACTTTGATCTTCTTCATCTACACACCACTTTACTCTCCTACATAACACTCTCAGGTTCCTTTTGATATAAACTTATTGTTATACTTTATCATGCTCCACTCTTTGATTGCATACCCTCCTATCTCTCCCTAGCTTTCCACCCTGACTTTCTAGCTCTTCCTCCTCGACAAGGTGCAGATGCGGGAATTATATTTCACAATTGAGTTCTATGCAACCGTCCACACAGAGCGGCAGCGGCGGGGCGCAGTCCAGGCTTTAGCGGGATTGCATATTATATTTTTTTACAACTCTTGAGTGTGTTTTTATTATGTTTCAACATGATTTCTACCGAAATTCTTTTGCGTTGCTTCTGTAACTCCAATAA
The DNA here is from genome assembly GCF_003589595.1 of Hyposmocoma kahamanoa. Taxonomy (NCBI): domain Eukaryota; kingdom Metazoa; phylum Arthropoda; class Insecta; order Lepidoptera; family Cosmopterigidae; genus Hyposmocoma; species Hyposmocoma kahamanoa. The sequence continues at coordinate 15,611,989 of NW_020653854.1, read as the reverse complement.
AAGCACAATTTTTTTCTTGAACACTGTTTGACAGCGATATGGTGCTTTCTTCAAAATCGAAGTAGAAAAAGAAACTTGGCTGCTTTTGATGACACACCGGCTGCCTTCGCGCCGCTGTCCCGCCGCGAACTACGCGTGGGACTGCTGTGTGGCACGCTCCGGTACACATTCGCTTCCCGGAGGCGGAGATCCGGCCCGGACCGCTTTTCCCGCTGTACCGCGTCTGTGTGGCCTGACTTTTATTAAGGTGGGAAATTAGCAAACGTCATTTTTACACATGGAGATGAACTTTATTCACTTCTTACCGATTTTTTTGTGTAGTTTATAAACCTCTAGACGTCGATTAATTTATATTTGCTATTGAAAAATTTATCTTCATATTTTCTTCAATGTTTATAATGAAGTTGAAATGATCCATTTATCGATCTGGTTCGTGAAAAGGCATGTATCCAATATCTTCGGTGTCTTTTTATTTGAGTATACAAAAACCAAACAGACAGTATAAATGCAACGTGCTGAATGAGTTCTGTTTTGTTAACCATTTTTGTCAAAGAAGGATCTCAGCTACATGTACAAACACTACGGCGATCAACTACGAAGCGAGTACTTTAAGTGGGGCGGAGCCGCTACATCGCTGTTCCCGCGCAGATTAAACCGCGCGTTGACGCAGATCTGCGTTTACGCCACGGCGCGCGTGATTCCGCGTCTCGCGCGCCGTCGCGTGGCCTTAGTTTTAATTTTTATGAAATATATGTATTTCTATTTCTAAACTTGTCCATAATAACTGGAACTCTAAATAATCATAGTGATTATCCCGAAATCAAATCAAGGAAGCAGAACTATTGAATATTTTGTGCGCTAATATGTATAATGTGTATACTCAGTTGTCATTTATTTATCAATCGTGCAGGTGTTCAAAATTATTTTAAAATTATACTTGTGAACATGACCTACTTGTGAATGAATGATATTGATCTTCAGAGAAAAAATTAAATAGTTTTCGAGTTCGAAATAAATGTGTTTTTTATTTTTATTGATTTTACGAGGAGCATAATTCATTAAAAACTATTAAAATCAAGTATAGATTTCAAAATTCTAATCTAATTCGATATTTGCATTGCTGATGAATTGTAGTTCAAATAGTGTGATTTACTTTGATAAATATAGAGGATTAAGAAGAGTATACTAAGTTAATAATAATTTAATGTTATTTAGTATGCAATAAGATCAAATTTGAAATTTTATTCATTATTAAATCTTTTTGGGAAGTTACGAACATATCTTAGGTAACAAAGACAACCGGTGCTTTCTTACCTTTTCCACCATTTTTACTTATGACATCTTGGTATGTCGTCAGTGTCTTTATTGTTTCTTGTCACAGTCGAGTTCTTCGCAAATAGTTTCAGAATTACATATTACTGGGAATTTCCTTTTGGATTTGTGAACGAAATTGCTCAATGTTCTCAATTTGATTTCTTCGTCTTCCATAGCGAGAAGGACGCACTTCATTTCGGGCCATGGTTTGTAAACGTCATGGTCGTTAATTACTACCAGTTTGTTCACGTACGGATGACACAAGTCCATGGTGCGAGATATATTTCCTCGACTATGCGTTTTGAAAACCACGTCAACCTACAAGATGCATCATTGGAATAATTAACAACGGGGAAACGACAAATGGAGAACGTAATGCTCGAAATATACAGGTCGTTACTTCTTTTTGAAATATTTTAAACACAAAAAATGGATCCAATAATGCGTCTTCTAGGTTTAAATATGGAAGGAAAATAAATAAAAAGAAATTTAAATTGTATTAACAACTTGTTGTTGCTTATAAAAATTTAAAAATCGAGCTTTAATTTTTCCCTGTTCTGTGGACGACTAAGTAGTACAGGGTTTTCCTTATGTTTCCATAATTAGGCAACAAGTTTACTTAAGCGCTCGCAATTCAGTTTTAAACGTAGTATACACAGATATTCTCTAAAACCCCTTCGGGGACTTATTGGTTGTACGTTTTTATTTCCAAATATTGTGATATGCACACTAGCAACACTGTACTTTTCTTTAATGGTTTTGGCCACATTGCTTGTATTCGGCACGATTCATTAGGCAAAGCACATTTGCCATTTCAGGCCATGGCTCATAAGTCTGGTCGATGACAATCAACTTCAGGATTCTGGGGTGATTTAGATCCATTGTACGCGAGATATTGTTACGGCAGTGCGTCTTGAACACCACGTCCACCTATAAGACGCGTCATTGGATTCAAATATGTTAACAGTGCAATAGTAGTTTCTTTATATGATCTCAAATGTATTCAAGACACGTGCTATGCTATCTTTTAATAATGCCACCCTGTTACGAAAGATCAGTTACGATGGTGGACCAAAGGGATTAAAGTACCTACTCTAACAGGGTATTTGACACAAAATGACGCTCACACTCAACATAAATTTAAAAAAATATTTCATTGATTTTGTAAACTCACATGAATATGCTGAAAAGTAATCTACATGGGCAGGAGCTTCGTCACTTTTTAGCCAAACTATCATTAGTATAATAAGTCAAGTATGGTAACTCCATACAAACGTAGCAGCGTGGCTTGTATGAGTGCACGCCCATCGTGTGCCGTACACGGACGCACATTTTCGCATAATCTTGCAATGCATTCGCGTTGCATATGTGTGCGTCACACATACAAGTCGCGCTGTTACGTTTGCGTGGAGTTACCATACTTGTCTTTTAACATAGTAAGTTTTATGGAATTATTACACTATGCTATTGCGGTTGTGACGTTACAAACAGGTATTAACGTTTTTTACTGGTTTATTTTTCAACGAATTACAATTCTGTTCTCAGATTACTTGTCAAATACCTTATAACTAACTGCTAAGGCTTTTTCATTAATTATTTAGGTATTTTAAATGTATTTTAAATGCATGTATTCTTAAAATTTACGAGTTGCATTTTTGTATTAACTTTAAAACAAAATAATTGCATAATTAATTGAAATTCTGGCTATAAATATTAACTTACCTTAGTTTTTATCGCGTAACAAACAGAGAACACAACAAAGCTTATTGATATGGCAGTGACACCGAGAACTGGGAGTATTTCATATCCAGCACTAGACATAAGATATCCGAGCGAAAATTTCTTGGACCATGTGGAGTCATATTGCGTGGGAGGTACAAGTCCGAGAATGGTCCGTCTTGGATGCATTTCGGGTACCCTACAGTTTTGTAGCACCGTGCACCAAATAGGTGCACGTGACTTGATCAATTTTGAAAAGAATTTTGAAGCCATTAATAACTTAGCTAATTTTGTAACCTGTTTTAATCATTTGTTGTAGTGAATTTAAATCGTTATATTTATTCAAGGATTATGCCTAAACCTAATAAAAAAATCTGAATTATTTATATTTTCACATCACACTTATATATTTCGCAAACCTCTTTGACGGTAATCTGTCACGGGAATTTATTGTTCTTTGTGTATGTACGTTTTTTCAAATATTTTACTTTTCTATTGTTACTAAAAAGTGATATCAAGATATTTACAATCTTTGTGGTAAATGTTTCTTCGAATTAAAATGAACGGGCATGAATATTTTAGATACACATGTTTGATACGTAATGGTTTTGTCAAACATCCTTTCTTACATGATACTTTCTTTAGTCAGCTTACTTAGGCAAACGTCTGGTGATTTAAATTTAAATAACCTTTATGAATAAATCATAATAACATATTTTAATAAAGTTTATCTAAATTCAGCATAATTATAATAATATGATTGCCTCAAAACGCAGTGAACTGTCACGGGTGACCATGAGACCTGTAATGGACCAGTTGGTAGGTCAATGACCAGAAACGTTGGTTTATTTGAAGTAACAAATATACGCGATTTAGATCCGAAAAAATAGAATATTTCTATTTTTAACGTAAGCGTAACAATCGCAAAAACCTAAGATAAATTATTTTATATTTATTTGTCATAAGTTACTACGAGGTGCTTGAGCTTTTTCTATGGTAATCGAAGCATAGATAAACAACCTTAACTATACTTACCACTCCGTTACCTGTGTTACCACACAAGTCTCATTATTACACACGTACAGTCGCAAACGTCTACATTTATATTGTGTTTCAAAGCACGTCCACTTATAAATTAATTTGGCGTCACAATTGCGACCTGGCCTTGCTTTCGTTTGAGAAGTGGCCACAAAAGACTTGTTGGTGTAAAACAATTGGCTCGGCTGGCTCCCACCCAGCTTCCAACCATTATGTTTATACAACGTATGATAGGTATTCTCAAACTCCATTTTTTAATATTGTAACTAGGGTTCGTTGTGAATGCATTTTTTGCCCTTAGGATTGCATTCAACAATGTTCATTTTCATTATACATTTTTTAAAATGATATTCCTAGTAATTTTAGTTTCAAGATCCAGTTATCCATTGTACACTAAGAGACTATCTATATTATGCAATACAATTGACTAGTATTTTCAGTCATTACGTGTACTGTAAAGGGTTGTGATCCGATGGTGGAAAGCTTCGGAGACGTTTAAGCAAGATCCTTAATTAAAATTGAATTTTCGCTATTATATATATAAAGCTACAAGTTTAGACTCACTGATAGAAATAGAACGAATACTTCTCGGTGTGGTGGAAAAAATATATTTACATCGTTGTACGCGGATAGATTCCAATTCAAATATGCGAGGACTTGAATGTGAAAAATATAAAAGAAAGATCAATGGCCTGCAAAAAGTATAACATATGGATATTTGTGCACTTTTATGAGGTACCTACATCCCGGGCAAGTTCCGCCTTAGTAAAAAATGTTCGAAATTCAAATAAACAAGATGGCCGCCATACAAATTTCGAAGTTTTCTATCAGGGAAAGTATTAGAGATAGGTACAGTCCCATATCTTTCTACATAAGTTTTAATTATAGTGCCCCTCCCTATCAACCTCTTGGTTATACGGGAAGGGCAATATCACCTGTGCGAGCGAACCCGGGACCATCAGGTCCAAATATCCAGGTATACAAATATGGTTTGAAGCTGGGTGGGTAATGTTTTGCTTCAGTCACTCCGGGTTTGTGGTCAACAAAGATGTCAGATCCCGATTAACTGAAGAATATTGCCGACGACTTGATGTTTTATTCCATACCGGTCTCAGTGGAAAAAATCCTTACAAGGCGATCAATACCTTTGACATACCGGTTCTGACTTACACCTTCGGGGTTGTCAAATGGCCGAATATTGAGATTGACAGCGTTGAGAGGGCTACCCGTGTGATGTTGACCAAATAAAGGACACAGCACCCAAAGCCAGTGTTGGGCAAAATTTAATCGTTCTGGCAATTAAAGATTGACAATTGATTATTTGTCAATTGCGAAACAGCAATTAACGATTGATCAATTGTTAGTTGCGAGAACCGCAATTAACAATTGATTAACAATTGATCAATCGTTAATCGCAAGTATCTACAATTAACAATTAATCAATTTTCAATCTTTTCAATGTTTTTGATTAACAATTAACAATTAAAACTGACAATTATGATAAATTTATAGGGCATATGGGGGTGAGTTAGGGCGTTGGTTGTGGGGGCCTGTTGGGGGCCTGCTGGGGGCAGGTTAGGGGGCCGGTTGGGGGCCCAGTTGGAGGCCCGGTTGGAGGCCCGATTGGGGGGCCCAGTTGGAGGCCCCGGTTGGGGGCCCGGTTGGGGCCCCCGGTTAGGGCCCGTTTGGGGGGCTCGGTTCGGAGCTATCAGGCCCCTTAACTGGGCCCCATCCGGGAACCCCAACCGGAGCTCCAACCGAGCCCCCAACCGGGGCCCTAACCGGGGGCCCCAACCGGGCCCCCAACCGGGCCTCCAACTGGGCCCCCCAACCGGGGCCCCCAACCGGGCCCCCCAACCGGGCCCCCCTAACCGGGGCCCCCAGCCGGGGCCCCCAACAGGGCCCCCCAACCGGCCCCCAACGGACCGGAATTGATTTTAATTGCAAATTTAATTGCAATTAAAATCAATTCAATTGAAATCAATTGCAATTGAAATCAATTGCAATTAAAATCAATTGCAATTAAATCAATTGCGACGCGTCGCAATTGATTTAATTGCAATTGATTTCAATTGAATTGATTTTTTAATCTGATTGAATTATTGATTGAAACTTAATTGATTAACGCCCAACACTGTCCAAAGCAAGCGGTGGAGCGGGTGTCTTTGCCAAGATCTTTTCTGTCGGTGCAAGAGGCATGATCGATATAGGTAGGTTATGTGCCAAGCAAGTAAGGGTCTTGCAAAATTATTTCTGCGCCCAGAAGTACGCAAATTTCAACTTTTCGTTGTCCTGTCCACAAAAGCAAAGTTTTTGCAGAGAAGCTCATAGTTCTTTTCACGTTTTTATGTTTGAACTAATTAGAAAATGATACTGATAACCAAGAAACAAAAATCAAGTTACATGGTGTTATTTATTCTTCTTTCGAAGTCGCTGCACTTCATTTTAATTTCGGCGTAGTAGGGTGAAGAGGAAATTGAAACTTCATTACGTATTTGCACGCTAGCTACATTTTACATACTATTGTATTTACCGTACATGAGTACTCTATAGCGCTAGAGATTATGTAGATTGTGGCGGAAACAAATTTTAGATCTTTATTGAAATCTTTCCTGCTCTGCGTAATTTCTGTCTCTATCCCTGGAGAGAGAAATTACGCTGTCACTGTAGACAATGTACGTCAGTGTGTCATGTGTTTGGATTGTTGTAATATAATTAGAAAAGAAAAAAAACAAAATAACTTATTTCACGGTTACCCATAATCGATAAATCGATGACACGGTGCCTAAGTAAAGCCAAATGCATAGTACAATATTCTTACAAAAGTATTTAAGTGATCTGTGCTCGTTGGAAAGGTAGAAAGAAAGAAATTTATTTGGTCTGTGTTTACAAGAAATGACACCACAAAACATAAAAAAAAGACGAAACAGAAGTAAAAAGAAAAC
>NW_020653854.1:15550048-15594973 GCF_003589595.1 Hyposmocoma kahamanoa | reverse complement strand
AGTCAAAAATTGGACAAATTAAATCCTATTCAAAAATTGTATGCTGACAAGTTTATAAATGAAATTCTACTAGAAGCTGAATTGGGAAATTCAGGGAAGAACTCTGTTCAGATTAATTCCCCTACACAAGATTTACTTGTAACTCCATCTCCAACACCATCGCCTGATTATCCAGTTCGCAATTCAACGCCATCTGCAAATAATTCTCATTACTTCTATGCACCTAATTCACTCAGACCATCATCTACGGTTGTAAGCGGTGTTCCTTCACAAGTTATAATTTCGAGATCTGGACATGATAACTATGTCACCTTACATCAGTGTCAACAAGAACATGCAGAAAAAGATATGAATATCGGAAAACAGCAAGGCACTGATAATATTGTTACAGCTACACATGATGACTCACGAAATAGTTACACAATTGGTTCTCTTTACAGCTCTTTTATGGCCAACTAACAGCTTCTGGTTTCTCTTTAAATATTTCAACACTATTGGTGATTTATCTGTGATTGATAAGTGATTTATTTCAATAAATAGGAATAATTTAATTAAAATAGTTTCTTCACTGACTCACCTTTATATAATCTCGAAGAACATATATCAATGCTTCACAAGTATCCATGACAGTCTGGCTTATTGATTCGGGTGAAAATATACACGAAAACCTTATATCTTTAAAGTTTCTCCCAGTTGCTAAATAACGTAATGTCAAAGCTATTTTTTCTCTGGGAGAAATGGAAGTTCTCATGACTGTATCTTCTTTTGTTAAAAAAGGGTGTTACTAATGTCAGAATGTTTTCGAAAAAAGCGGCAGGCATACGAAAATAATTTTCGTAATCTTCTATGTCATTATTCAGTTTGATTTCAGCCAATAGATTCAAGTGTATGTATTTATTTTTTTGTCGCAGCCAATGTTTAGTCCACTGCTTTCTTTTAATCCTTTTTTTAAACTAAATACTAAAATAATAGCCAGACAAGCTTTAGTTTTTGTCTCCATATCTACACATACGACTGAACTCCACGAAACACGTTATAATACTGACGTCAAAAATATTGCACGTGTAGCCTTGGCACTCTGTTCATGAACAAATTGTGATCCGTCAATATTTACGTATTGATGGATCACAATATTTATTGTGCGTCTAGCCTCCGCCTTAGTTTGTTCGACTGACAGCGAAGCAAGCAAAATTAGACAGTACTGCGATGACATTACAATTTAAATTCAACGTTTTAGGTTTTTCATATTCCTTTACATGTAACTACGTTTAAATAGGTTGACTTGGGACATTTTTTTCGTGGTTTATGTATTAGACCCGTCGTTCATATAATTGTAAGTCAATGTGTATAAATGAGAAATGTTTGTATATATTTTTTTGAATTTTGTTCTGAGATTCTTTGTAACAACACTGTTTTGTATTCTATTGTTTGTTGGAAATATAAAATCATAATGACATAAATGCATTCGAAAATAAATACATGTGCGTGCGTGCGTGCGTGTATAATTAAAATTTAAAAATTAGATATATTTTTATGAGTTCTAAAATTACGTGAAAGATGGCAAAAAATTGTAGATCATTTGTGTACTTGTCTTAATTGATTAAATAATGCTATTTATTTTTTAAATGTTTTTCATAAATTTTTTGATGATTTTTTTGCAAACTACAATATTTTTGTTTATACATATATGTAGAACTGATTACAGAAATTATTTCCTCCTGGCATCCATAGTTTTTAGTGTTTCAAATGAAAATTTTAATTAGTAACATCGACAAGTGTTTAGAAGTTTATATATGTCACAAAAGTTAAATCCTGCTTATGAAGTCTGGTCACAGAGTTTGTATTAGGCAGCATTATTTCATTTGTGCAAATCTCGTGGGGTCGACAGCGGCGATACGGGCCGTGAACGTTGCGGGCCGCGCAGACCGTACCATTAATCTCTCCGGACATGACTGTCAACGGAGACGTGGACTTATCTCAGTTTTTAGTTCCTTTTTTATTTTTGCTAGCGGGGGTGTGAAATAAGTTAATAATAGTGGTGAAATATTTGAAAAGACGTTGCAGTATTTTTATTTGTCTTCTAGGACACCAATACCTCTTAGGCTTACTTCTTTGTTGAGTCTAACACGTGTGTACTGAACGGTTGGGCGTTTTAATGATAGGTCACTAGCTGGGCAGAAATAGGTTTTGTAGCATTTTTTTATGACATCAAGTCACGGGACGAGCAATTCGCGCATCTGGTGGTAAGCGACATACACGCCTGTACATAACAGTTGCAGTGCCGCTCTGAGGTTTTAATCGCAAAGATCTGAGCGGCACTGCCTGCCACTGTGCCGGTCGCCTTGACACATAAGTTGATAAGTTTCACGTGCCTGTAATTTCACCAACACCCTTACTCTACAAAATCGGAACGCACTAATGCTCACATTACTGCTTGTCGGCAGAAATAGTTAGGGTGACAGTACTACCCCGGACGAACTCTTCTATAAGGAGCTCGATTCCACTAAATCTGAACTCGGGGTCGGTATAAAGTTGCAACGGAACCCAAATTAACTCAAACGCGGGTATCGGGTTATCCCGGGAATAGAACCGAACACGAACTTTAAGTGACGTCGCATCATCACATCTGAAGTAAATGTGGAATAAGGACTGCTATATTAAAATATGTGGTACCAGGAGACCTAAAAGCGTACAATTTTTGTTATTAGAAAAGCTTTTTATATTCAAAAATAGTAAACATAAGTGCGACACGAATACTGAAATTTTAGGTGACAGAAGTGAGCTATAAATAAAATTGCCTGCTGCCATGGAAGGTTATATATATTTCTAGGGCTGAATCGCACTCTGCTGGGTTTTGTACAGGATTACTTACATTGAGAGAGGATTTTCGTGCAAAAATTTATTTTGTATGGTCTGACGCCGGCGCCGTTCATAAATGTAAAAAGATTAACTAAAGTGTTGTTTATGAGTATTTTGAAATATTTGATAATTTACACAAACTATATAAAGTTTAGTTGACTATAGACGGATAAAAAAGTAACCCATAGAGTCACACAAGACGGTGCAGAAGAGAGCGTACAGAAGCGAGAAACACGAAGGGCGTGTACCTAAAAGAATGAGTTTTAAGAAGAAGAAAAAATAAATCCAGGGTTACGTTCTTACAAGTGAAAAAAAATCAATTAATAAAAAATCTAACTGCAACGCTGACAACGTAGCTGTGTGAAGTCTATAAAGCTAGCGCGAAAACTTACGAACTGAAAACTAACATTTTGCTTCGATTTCTAAAAGTACATACCTACTTGAACACTTTATATTTACAAATTTTTATGTTTATATGTACAAAATGGTGATTATTTTTCAGGATATCGTTGCCTTACTTTCTCAAACACGTATCTCATAACTTCACTTACTTTATATTTATTTTAAATTTCTTATCATGGGTGTTAATTGGGACGCATTACTTTATGAATAGGTAACAACCGGTATAAGAAGGTAAAGTGTTGTGAAATCAGCCTGCAAAATGTATATACATATACAATGCATTTTTGTTACTTTGTGCTTTAAGATACGAGTTTGAGAAAGTAAAGCGACGATATTTAAAAAACTGTAGTAGGTATAGAGTTATTCGTTTTTATGTGCAGAATTCGTTTCTTAACTTTTGTCGTTGACGTCATAAGCACTTTTTAAGTACTATGTTGGGTATTTTCAATAGTTTCATTGCAACATTAACTATATGTAATATTGCCGTGTGGCAACATTTTCTCTCTTCTCTATCGGTGTCGGAATAAAGATAGTGTTCTGTGATAACAAGGATTATTCTAAACATATATACCGAAATTTCCTCCAACGTCCTGTGATATTTAAGGCAGCTGCCGAACATACTTAGATACTTATTAATATAAATGCAGATTGCCTGCAGTTTTTCTTCGATGAAATGTAAGGTAAATATTAGGGTATTATTCACAGCCGACCCTTTGGAACTGTAGCTGATAATCGGGCCGACTTCACATCTGCCATTTTAATACCCAAGTGGTGTTTTTAGTGCACAATACATTGTTATAACACAATAATTGTAATACCTACAATATTACATTTTAGTGACATGATATTTATCAACTTATTTTTATAGGAAATTTATTAAAAATAATTGTGTTAATTTTAAGTTTATTTAGTGTGAAGATGTTTGACCACTATGATATTTAATTATTTTTGTGAAATAACTCTATTAGTTTGTTATAATTGATAATACAAAGATCGAACAAAATCTTTTTGATTCGGTTGGATTCCAACCAACGTCTTCTAGCATACTGTGTCAGATGCTATGCCAACTAAGCCACGGAACGAATTATCGGACCTTACGAATATTTCTGTGCTTATTGCAAATCTTTGTTTTTGGGTTTTAACGACTTTTTTGCCGTAGCGCTATCTGTGACAAATCTATTTCTTCGCTCAGCCAGGTACCTTTACAGATACCAGCAGCTGACTTGAGATGTCGTTTTGATAAGTGTAATTTTTAAGTTTTTAACCCACGAAACGAACTAGTGGATCTTACAAGTTTTTTCTAAGCGTTAATAAATCTTTGTGCTAATAAGTCAAAAGATACTTTAAAACAATTATTGTCACTTACACGAGAACTTAAAATGAAATAGTAAATTAGCAATGTTCCAGTCCATGCTAAAGTACCAGCAACATTATGAAAACAACGTGAGTATGAATTAAAGATAATTAAAATATTTACGACATCAATGGCCTAAGACATAGGTTCCCAAACTTTTTGGCTCACCGCCAGCTTGGACAAGATAAAAATATAATATAATATAATTGGTGTGGTTGTCTGGATGGTACATTATAGTTATTATTTGACACAAAAAGACAAGAGTTTAAGAGTTTTCAGTTTAACATCAGTAGATAGTTTTATGACATTACACCATTGACTTACAATTATATGGACGTCGGGTCCGCGCTAAAAAGTGTCCGAACTTATAGGGCGTTAAAATCGCATACAGAGCGTCATTCACGCTTTAGTCTTTATTTGTTCGACTGACAGCGAAGCAAGCAAAATTAGACAGTATTGCGATGACATTACAATTTAAATTCAACGTTTTAGCTTTTTCATATTCCTTTACATGTCACTACGTTTAAATAGGTTGACTTGGGACATTTTTTCGTGGTTTTTGTATTAGACCCGTGTCGTCCATTTATTTGTAAGTCAATGCATTACACATAAAATTTTTGTTTTAGCAGTGAGGAACAATAAATACGAGGGTGTTCAAAAAGTATTGAACCGTTGTTGGCATGAAATACATTTATTAATTTGGAAATCCTAAACACTAATCTCCTTCAAAGTAGTCTGTTTGTTAATTCACACTTCTCTTAGCGTACCTTGTTCATTGTTGGAAACTCTTCTTGTTTTTGGAATGGTGAGCAACCGTTCCGGCGCATTCCGCATATCGTCTCTTGACTGAAATCGGGTCCCTTTTAACGGTATTTTCAGCTTGGGAAAAAGCCAAAAGTCACACGGAGCTAAGTCGGGTAAGTAGGGAATCTGAAGAACCACAGAAATGTTGTGTTTGGCGAGGAAAGTCCTCAAATATTATTATTATTAGTAATACTCCTTTGAGTCGCAAAGATCTGAGGGGCACTGCCATTGCGCCCGACAATCTGAGACATAAGTTGACAAGTCCCATGTTCCTGTAAGTTCACCAGCACCCGTACTCTTCAAAATCGGAACACAGTAATTCTGATATTACTGCTTGGGGACAGTAATTGGTAAGTATGGATATGAAATAAAAATGAAATGCAATTAGGAAGTGAAACTATTTTTCCGGATTTAAATGGCGTATATTTGTTTGTTCAAACGAAGTAACGTGTCCGGCCCTTTGCAGGTTCCATGGTTACGGTTGACTGAGGTGGTACAGTCATCAATCAGTTATGTCTAATATTAATGCAAACCAAAATCGCGAAAACATAAGAACTCGATATGAAATGCAATTATTAGAAAATACCGAGCAAACGCTTCAATTCTGTAATGAATGTTGCGTGCGACTCGCGCTGTACAACTCGAGTGCACCGCGAGATAACGCGAATGTGTGCGTGCGTACACGGCGCGCGACTGGCGTGAACAAATACAAGTCACGCTGCTATGTTTAATTGAAGTTACACTACTTGTCTTCTTAGACTATGCTACTATTGTACTTGTTCGATCATTGTGTTCGATTGTCTTTTCTTTATGACTGTTCTTTAGTGTCATTAAACAGTTTTAGTATAATAGTAGAATTCAGAAAGTAGACATAAATGAAGTGACTTCTTCGGGTTCTCCGGTAAAAATGGATTTCTGCAGGGCTCAATCCTTGGACCTTTCGTATTAAAATTACCATTTTCTAAGTTTAAAAATTACATTAAAAATATTTTGATTGAAAAGTCCTATTACAAAATTGAAGACTACGTGTTAGATAAAGATGTATGGAAAGACGACATGGCTTCAGATTCCACACAAATTTGATTCAAGTGTATTCCATAACATTCAAGTTTATTTGAAAAGAGCAATTCTTCTCAGGGAAGTCAGCGTACGAGCAGTAGCTTAATAGTAGCTTAAATGTGACGTTTTCTAGTATAAATTTATTTTACCTATGGAACAAATGATTCTTTGACTCTGACTTTGACTTCGAGTTCTGAGGTTTTCGCGGGTACTACACACCATAAATGAAACTATTATTAACTGCCTCAGTGGCCGAACGGTTACCATGCCGGACTGACACGCAGAGATCTCGGGTTCGATTCCCGGAACGGGGAAAATATTTATATGCCTACATATATTTCTCTCGTGAGTTTGGATGTAATTTGTGTTTATGTGTGTCCATGGCACCCGCGATACAGGGTTTCTATAGTGCGGGGATATGAGTGTGTGCGCATTATTGTTTTCGAATCTAAATCGTTTGTTTGTTTTTTCCACAGACCACATGTTTTTTCAAACAAACCAACGTATTGGGCCCTTTGCATTTTAATGGTCACGGCAGACCAAGGTGGTAAAGTCATCAACCAGTTATGTCTAATATACTATTTATGCAAAATATTCTGAACTTCTGAACAAAAGTTATTAGTGTAAATAACTACCAAATTTTTTATTTACTAAAGAACATTCTAATTTTACGCTACATTAAGAAAAATATTTCACTATCACAACATGAATTTTTTGCTAAATGAAATGTTTTAATGAATAGGGATTTAAAAATAAAATTAAACAAGTAATAATAGGTAGTAGTTGCAGTCTTATGTCTGCTTGGAATTTTTCATCACAGGAAAATTGTACGGAGAAACCATCTTTCCTGTTGAAATTAGGATGCTTTTAATATCAACACTTTCTCACAGCATCTTGGGTAGAAAACAGACTTCTTTTGCAAGGACCTGGGGTTTCTCAAGTTAATTGAGTGTGAGGATATGTCCGCGACATGTCCGTAGACTTCAGACTTTTTTACTCAACGGTACTTGGCCTCAGTCAGCTATATTATGTTCTTTGACGAGGGTAGATAGTTAATTTGTTTTAAAAATATTTTGCAAATCGTATTTTCATTTTATCTTTTTTTAAATTGGAATGTTCTTTGGTATTTAAATAGTAACTTTAGTTCAAAACAGGGTGGTTTGTATTAATGTTATACATAACAGGCTGATGAGTTTACCATCTCAGACAGCCGTGACTATGGGACCTGTAAATAGTACGAAAAGGTGCGAAATGTTGATGTTTGTGAAAATACGGACAAAGTTTCATTTCAAAAACATTTATCATTCATTAACTTTTGATGAATGATAAATGTTTTTGAAATGAAACTTTGTCCGTATCTCAATTCGACTGTTTTTTTCGTTTGTATGTTACGTAATAACTGAACCGTTTTCGATGATTCTTTTTTGTTGGAAAGAGGGTACATCAGTATTGGTCTCATTTATATTTTCATTCATATTTGAAGAAAATATTCCGCGTCTAAGTGTGGCAATGGCAACTAGGGGATGAATTCGGTTTAGTGCGCATTGTGGTAACCTATTGCAATAAATCTTGGCAAATAGATGTAATTCCATGATTAAGATTATTATCTATTGTGATTTCATTTGTCACTTTGACTGGAAACGAGAATCAATTATTGTTCAATACGTAGATATTTTATAGCCAAAAAGATAAAAACCCAAAAAAATAATAATAACGTACATCTTTGTATGCAACAATACTAAGTCTGGTAGACCAACATACAATCATACGCTATATTATGTAAAGATTTCCCAACCAGCAATATATGGATGTTATAAAGCCTTCGATCGGTCGCAATATCCGGAGAAAACGTCTTTCAGAAGTAAAAGAGGAACCCTATTGAACTACACTGTTACGTATTCAATAAATGTTGTTGTCTTTTTTCTGTTTTATACATGAGAAAGGAACATTACGAAGAAAGAGAAAGGAGTGTTTACAAAAACCTTATACTTATTAGATCATGCAATAATACACTTTGTAACATAAAGCTAGAGTTATAAATTGATGACGTCTTTGTCTGTTGCTCACGGTCACTTTGGTCACAGTTTAAATGAAGCTGTGATAATGTGTCGAGTAAAGGCAGCAATTTTCTTACCCCAGTATAAGACAAGTACCTATATTAATTACATATATTATATTGAAACGTATTTGTGCACACCCGCAGAGCGTCTTGTATGGACGCACACATTCGCATAATCACGCGTTACGCTCGCGTTGTACAGCGCTGGTCGTCCTATGCGGCTTTCATTATTTTATGCCAATGTGGGTGTCCTTACATAGCGCACGGTGGACATGTACACAAACATGTCGCGTTGCTACATTTGTGTGGAAATACCATACTTATCTTATTATACTATGGTACAAGGCGGAAGGGTGTACGTTCTGCTCCTTTTTTCAACTAATCTTGTCCTTTCCACCTCTGTGACTCTATTCAAATATGTTTCAAGAGGCTAATTCGAAACTCTAGTCACATTCCAATTGGAAAAACAAAGGGTCCCCGTCCGCTGTCAAACCGGCTAAATGCATCATCTCGCAGTGAATAGATCGAAAAGGCGAGGGTTTGACTGAAGAGCGATTGTAGTTTTGTGTTCAGGTCGATAAATTTATCGATACTGATCACTCTTAATTTGTCAACAGATGATGAATATAAATTGGTTACCTATTGATGACATCACAATCAATAATTGTAGTTTACAAAATTAACAGTTATTTTCAAAAACCGAAAAGAAAAAGAAATAAAGTTTGTACATATCGTTTTATGTAACGATCATAATTTGTTTGACTAATTTCTAAGTTAGTTTAGTTTAAATATAGGAAATGAAATTATTTTTCCGGATTTAAATCGCGTATATTTGTTTTTTCAAACAAACCGACGTTTCGGGCCCTTTACAGGTCCCATGGTCACGGTTGACTGAGGTGGTACAGTCTTCAACCAGTTATGTCTAATATTAATGCAAACCACGCGATTTAAATCCGGAAAAATAGTTTCATTTCCTATGTGTAACAATCGCGAAAACCTAAGAACTCGATATAGTTCAGTTTAGTTAGTTTTCTAAGTAGATGAAAAGAAAAATTACTCAGTGGTTAAGTAAGAATATAAGTCGTGGTAGCCTAATGGTTTGACCTACCGCCTGTCAAGCACAGGCCGTGGGTTCGAATCCGGACTCGCACCTTTGAGTTTCTCACAATTATTGTTATTTGAAATTTGCCTTGAGCTTTGTGGTGAAGGAAAACATCGTGATGAAAGCGGCATGTCGAAGAAGTTTCACAATTGTCGGAAAACGTGTTTATTTCCCAATACGCATATGGCCAGCGTGGCGGACTATGTCCTAAACCCTCGCCAGGGAGAAGATCCGTCCCTATAAGTAGGATGTACAAATAGGTTGATGATGATGATAGATAAGAATTATGGCGAAGAAGTTGTCTACTCTTAAAGCAATTGTTGAGTTGTCATTTTAAGAGAACATTGTTAATAATTCCCAAACATTAATGCATTCTTAACTAACTTAACTGCTCTATGGGGAATAAATTTTCAGTTTTTTGAATTTGTATTTTTATTACTATTACAACATTATTATAGCATTAGCTTTTAAATAATATTAATAAACAATTTATCGATTAATGTGCCTCCAGCACTACAGGGTCATCATTTGCATTAAGGCTTCACGTCCTTAGATTAATGGATCGGGCTGCGTAAAGGCGAAATGTGCTACGTGATAACGCAATAAAACTCTGCTAAGTGGACGTCATAAAGCTAAGGGAACGTGCCCGAGAGCTATTCAGCTATACGCTTACGCCAATCTGACACGTCTTCAATTTCGATGCAACAAGCCTTGAACAGTAAAGGCTGAAGTTACATGGATCTTATTAAAAAATTTAATTAAATACGCCACTTGCTTGGTTATCTAAAAAAATGAGTATAAAAGTAAAAGTTCAAAGGTAATTTACACTTTAAAATTACCAAGAGTAGAACCGCAACGACGTCAGTGTATTGTACACCGCTCACAATGTAATAATACGACCGGGCCAGTTTTGTCATAAATTGATCGAGAAAAGTCAAAACAAAGTTAGTTCAAGAAGTTGGTGACACGTGGCGCACTATAAGTTTCCGGAATGAACAACAAAAAATACTACAAATTGTCAGAAATGAATTTATTGTTTCTCAAAATATTCTCCGTTAGCGTTAATGCACTTTTTCATACCAATGAACCAATTTTGAAAACATTTATGCCACTCCTCATAAATGTGTCAATATATGAATATAACAAAGAAAATGAAATAAATTACAGCTTGAATTAATGGATAGAATAACTTCAAGAAAATCATTTGAAAATTACATTGCATTACTCACTTTCGCGTTGCATATATACTAATTGTAACGAAATGAAGATAACGTGATGAAACCCCTGACCACGTCCAGAGCAACCTGGCTAAATCGTCGAGGTAGGTATGCAAATACCTATTAAATAGTTTGATCTTGTTTATCGCGATTTTATAAAGTTAGCAATTTAGAAAATACCAAGAATATGAATTTTAGCTTGAGAAAAATAGGGCAAATAATGAAGGATCCGAAAAACAAATAAAATTGTAGCGAAGTGTGACTGACTAATTGTAATACTAACTATATATCACGGAGAGTGTGCGATTGAATTACACGATTTAATTCCGCCTTCCCCTTTCCATCACCGCCCGGGGGACTAGGCGTAGGCTTGGGTTCCACCCCTATGTTGTGGATATTTCAAAGATTCGCACGAAGCGTTATGATTCCACTTTTATATGGCGAACGGCTATGGAGTGGAATTCCCTGCTTGCAGACTTATTTCCTGAACGTTATAACATGGGCCTTTTCAAGGCGAGAGCGCATAGGCATTATTTAGCTCTGTATGCTCCATCGTCGACCTCATCGTCACTTTCCTTCAGGTGGATGGAGGTCAAATGCGCACTTATAATCTATAAAAAAAAAGTTGTGTTAAAAAAATTTATTTTATTTAGCAATCAATCAAGAGCTAGTTCAAATTATAATTCTAAGTAAAAAAAAAACTGTACTTCCGAGTAATATACTAAACACCCGAAAGATATTAACTTACCGAAAATATTATTGTTTTATAAAAACATTTTCACCACAGGATCCTGTTTAATTTACATTATTATTTTGTATATTATAAGGATAATAAATAACTTGGTTAAACATGACTCGTCATGATACTTGTCTGTTCGATGTTAGAGTGTATTTTAAAACCCGAAGGCGCGTAGGGAGTAGTGTCTGTTCCATAATACAGTTTACAATGCTGAATATTCGTTTCGACAAAACTATTATTGTTACACACTGGACTCCACAGTGGTTTAAAATAAACCAAATGTATTTTACATAGGTCAAACTTTGGTTGCGCGCCCTATTCAGTAGGTTAGGGTAAGATAAGGAAGTATAAGAGAAAGCAGCACGAGCCGAGCGAGTGCGTCGCGGCGGCGGCTGGTGAGTGCCAGAAGCGAATTTGTTTATGTTTTCAGGTCAAATAAAATATAATTTACGATAAAAATGGCTAATAACAGTTTTCGGTTAAAAAAATTGAAATTAAGATAAAAAAGTAATAAGTACCAGTCGAACTATCTATTTACGTCTTCGGCGTCGAAACCCTTGGCTCGTGGGTATCCGGTGCCTTTGGTCTGTACAAAATTTTATCCAAAAGTTAATAGACTGTCTGAGAAACCCATGGACCGGCAGCTACCTTGCCCAACGCGTTAGCATAGCCATACAACGGGGGAACGCTGCAAGCATCTTGGGCACCTTGCCGCGGGAATCCAATTTTATTCATATAATTTAATCCTAGTTTTACTTTCTAGTATTTAAGCTTTTTTTGTACTTTACATGCATATTTCAACTTATTGTCCAATAAAACCATTCAATTAAGTTGGTAGAGTAGTATTACGTCAGCAAGATTTTTTCGTAACTATCAGTATTTCGTTCGGTTATTTTCCCATTTTTATTTGCTCAAAAGTTTTCGTAGCTTAGTAAATAACGAAGTAATGTCCATATTTTGAATAAGCTAATTTTTAATTTTACTTTTCCGAGTTCTTATTACTTACCCGAAAAGTAGCTATTAAGACAAAGGTAACATGTACACGTCCGAAATAGATATAGCAAAATTCTTAAGTATTCTGTACATCGATGATAAAATAAACTGGAAGCACAGTTAGAGAGTATTTGCACTAAATTTACAGTAATTACATCACGTTGTATATACTAATTTTAGATAGAAAGTCAGCTCATCAATCATACCATAGTATAAATAAAATGTTTTATATAAGCTGTTATGCAGATGGACTGACTAGCTTTTTGGGGGTTTGGGGGATCAATTACTTACTTGCCTTTACCCGCTAACCCCATGTCCCAGGTGTACCGGTAAGTAAAATAAGTTTTTTTTTGTTTAATTACATCATAATAAGTTTTTACTTTGTGGTTATAATAGCACAAAATAAATTTTAAATAAATCTTCTAAAAGGTGTGACCAACATGTGAGCTTTTAAATTAAAAAACATTTAAGTCCAGTTCAAAATGTCAACTTTTAAATTCGTTTAATAAAAAAATTAAAACGATTTTGAAATTAACTTTTAAACATAATAAATAAATAATCGAAAATTAAATAACATTGAAAAAACTTTACTATTTAATACCCTTTCCAACCAATGCTACCTGTTATAAAAATCATTCGGCGCATGATCAAAATAAGAGTTACCACAAAAAAGGTCCATGCTAACTAAATTGTGAATAAGGTACGTGCTTAAAATAAGAAATAATAAAAAAGACAGTATAATGTTATATGTTTCACTTATTTTTATTACAAATCACGCCTTAATTTTCTTTTAATTAAAATTACTTTGCATGCATGCTTGATATGTTTTTAAAACGTGCTCGAATCCTGACGAACATAGATCCAAGCAGAAAGTACTAATATAAGTACTTTATAAGAGAAAAAATTATATACCTCAATTTATATTCTTGATTCGGCACTATACGTAAGGAAAATCATCAACGAATTTAAAGATAGCACCAGTGCTATGCGCAATAAACAACTACAAACTCCGCACAAAAATGCAAATGTTTAAAAGCAGTCCACACTATAAAACTGTACAAATAATAATAAGAATATAAAAGACATATAAAAGATGAAACAGGGGATAAAGTATTTTTGCTGCCTACTAAAAAATACACTATTATTCATTGACTTACCCATAAATTATCGGAGTGAATTTTTGAATGACGATCTAGCTAGCACAATAGAACGCGACTTGCGCAAGAGCGACTTATAGCGCGAAATATTGCTATTTTCGCATAGAGATCGCCCGGTTTATATCGTTCTTGTGCAAATCGCGCCCTATCGTACTGGAACTGGAATATGAAATATGGATTTTTTTGTATTATATTATAGTCATATAAATTGCAATACCATTGTGCAGGGTTACGTACGGATACCTACCTAACCATAAGGACGCCTTCAAATTAAATGCTTGTAGAAGCGCTGCATTAGCCACGTCTACGGTACGGTGCACCAGGCACTACCTTTTAAATATTTTTCTCTAAGGAAAATACTACCTCTAACCCGCCCGCTACCGCTTTCCCACAGGCCCCCGCCCGCTACCGCCCGGTTAGTTCGCTTGCGTTCTTGTGTTAGACGGGACGTTACGTCGTTGCGTATTTGATTTGTGCTGTCTGTGTGTGCTTGCTCCGGTGACGTTCATAACGATGCCTTGCTAGTATTGGCACATGATGCGGTGTTACAATATGGTATGTTGTGCAAATGATGTTATTAGTCGTGATCGGCGTGCTCCATCCTACGTCAATACGTACATCAAAACATCGATATGTTAGGACTCAATTTTTTTTCTGTCCAAAGCAAGGTATGACGGGAAATAATTACTTATGGCCCGATATTTTTTCTTTTTTGGTTTGGAGGCGAAACTTTTTACACATTCAGATTAGATGTCAGCTACTCGTTTGCCTCTTTAAATATTTATCTCGTTAAACCTGTCACCTTGTCACCAGCATTTAATTTGAAGGCGCCTTAAAACTTATTAATAAATGTACATGTATGCCATAAATAAATATATATTTTACGTAATACTATTGTAACACGCAAATTGGTTAACTAATATAGTGAACGACTAAATATTCACAATGACTCGCCTGATGATACGTTCCTTGTTTTTAATTTCTTCCTTTTCTCACCGTTAGTTGTATTTACTCAACAAGTAGTTACTTATATATTTGCAAAGTTTTGGCGTAGTAAATAAATGTGTTCATGTAATGTATTTGTAGCGTTAAAGCTCCTTGTGAAAGAGTTTGTCCACTACTAACACCTTGTAATGTGAGCATTAATGCGTTCTGGTTTTGTAGGGTAAAGGGCGCCGGTGAAATTACAGGCATATGAAACTTATCAAATTTGTCTCAGGGTGATAGGCGCAGTGTCAGTGTCCCTCAGATCTTTACGATTTGAAGCTGCTGTGGACAGTGTAGTCGCTTAACACCACGTTCGTCCCGTTACTTAGTATTATAAAAGATAATGTATTATTATATTTTTGTTGTTACTAATTTTCTTTTCATTGATGTTAATTGATGTTGTCAATTGTACTGTCTATTTACTAATCGCAAGTAGTATTTATCTGTAATTGTTTAATTAATTTCGTTTGAAGGTATTCGTAGCATAAGTTCCTAAGATTGTTTAAAATGTATCTACTTATATGTTGATAAATCTTAAATATTAAACATTGTACGAGTATACTAAGTATTCTATTTCCGAACAAAAGCCTTTGTTTACATACAAAAAGGCTACAAATAAACTTATCTCCAGGGAAAACTAATAAATGTAGATTTGCAGCTAAATAGAAGTAATGTGGGTATAATGGACACAAATGTGAATTTATTGGCAGTGGATCCACCGAAGATACGAGTAATAGTAAATAGCCATTAATAAAATGTCCGGCGACAATGTTGCATTGGGATTTTGTATTTTATATTCATGTACGTAAGAATCATCTAGCATTATACAATAATGTAGGGAGATAATTAGTGTATTACAGCTGTATAAACATGTGTAGCCTACCACAGCTTAATGGTTTGACCTGCCACCTCTTAATCAGAGGCCGTGGGTTCAAATTCGGGCTCGCACGTCTGAACTTTTCGGAATTTATGGGTAAAATTTGCCATGAGCTTTTCGGTGAAGGGAAATATCGTGATGAAAGCTGCACGTTGAAGAACCACACTCGAAAAACATCTGAAGTCCCTAATCCGCATGGGGTCAGCATGGCGGACTATGGCCTAAACCCGTGCTTGATGGGAGACCCGTGCCCAAAGCAGTGGGACGTATAAATGGGTTGTCAATGATGATGATGATGAAACTAAATAAGAAATACTTCTGGATAAATTAATGTCGTCACTGTATTACGTCATACAACTAGGTATAAATTCATTGTAATTCGTTCTTTCAAACAAAATTGCTTCCATCATTATTTCAACACTAGAGACATTGTTTAAAGGTGGATATAATTTAAGGGTCACCTTTTTCTTTTTTTCAAGATAACATCTTTTGTGAATTTGAGTGTCAAAAGAACCTTCTCAGATAGGATTTCGAGTTTTTTTGTGTTACAGAAATTTAAATAATATTTAAATTTGTTGAAATGAGCAGTGATTATTTCACTGTTTTTTTTCTTTTTTTAAATTTTAACTCCAAGGAATAACTTAAAAAAGTTTAAATCTAAGAGAAATTATTTAAAATTCCCGAGTCGAATATCGTTGAACTTGTGATGAAGCACTTTAAAACTTCGACTGTTTTTGGTTGTACGAATTTTAATTATATCTTAATTGGGTAACAGAAATATATTATTATTTCCTTAATAGCGGCCACTGGGTTTGAGCCAGTGTCATATTCGATTAGGTAACATAACATTCTATGAAATAATTGTGTTTAATTATTAACACATTGGTCGAACACTAAGAAAAAAATTAATCGATCCGGCTGGATTCGAACAAACGTCTTCCATCACGCCAGACGCTATGCCAACTAAGCCATGGAACGAACTGGCGGACCTAGCCAGATAACTTTGGCTGAGTGAAGAAATACATTCCTTAGAAATGGCGTTACGGCAAAAAAGTCGTTAAAAATTAAAAACAAGCACATAGAAAAATTCGTAAGCTCCCCTAGTTCGTTCCGTAGCTTAGTTGGCATAAAGCGTCTGGCACGGTTTGCTGGAAGACGTTTTGTTTCGAACACAGCCGGATTGAAGGAATTTTTTCTTAGTGTTCGATATTTGTATTAATAATTACTACTACTATTTTACTATACTTTTTATTATACTAATTACTACTAGTGTTTGTTAAAATTATTAATAAACTAGTGATTTCATAAAAATAATTGCATATCGTGGTGGTCAAACATCGTGGCATTCAACAAAATTAAAAATTACTGTATTTCATACAAGTGAAATAATTTTTGTGGCTAAGTACGTAGTAGTGACAGACATAATTTAACTAAGCGGTAAGCGGCTAGTGAAATTACAGGCACATGGGATTAGTCAACTTATGTCTCAGGGTGATGGGCGCAGTGGCAATGCCCCTAAGATCTTTGTGAATTAAAGCTCTAGGTGGCACTGCAACTGATAACAGTTGCGAATAAGGATAGGCGTATCGCTTACCACCAGCTTACTTGGTGTCATAAAAAATAAAAAACGTGTGAGAATCACAGGTCTAATTTAACGAGTTTCGATTTATGTTCGAAAGGCATGCGAGGCCAGCCCTTTGTGTATGATGTGAACTCAAGCGTATGGGTCGACTTTCATTTCAATAGTTACAGTTTCATATTTATTTTATTTAATATCATGTTTTTACTACCATAATATACATATTATATTTTTTGTGAAACTCCACTAGTTTGTAATTATTATTATATTTAATACAAAGATTGAACAATACGAAGAAAAAATCCGTCGATCTGACTGGACTCGAGTCAGCGTCTGTTGCCACACCGGGGCCACCGAACTTACCAACTGAGTTACAGATCGAGTTTATAGCTTAGTTATTTTAGTTATATTGCAATTTTTACTTTATATACTTAAATAAAGGAGGGAATAACATTCTATTACGTAGTATAAAAACGGTTACTGGTTAGTGAATTTTAAATTGGACCTTAAGGCCCATTTAGATAGAGAGAGTTTATCGCACGCTTCGTGACGAGAAATCGTACGCGACTATCGTAAGCAATAATCGCCATAAGGAGATTCTTGCTTACGTGTTTTCGACTTGTCTAAACTCGATCTCGTATGACATTTTTTCAAGTTCATACGATAATCGTACAAACAGTTTTCAGTGCGAGAATTGCCATTCGAGTTCAGTGATTACTGCGTTATTGACTATGGATCGTAGAGGCACTACGCTATGGATATACCAAAATGACGCAAAACTAATATAAATTTGGAACTGCTGACAATATGAAGTTAGTAAGCGCTGTATAGAAATATATATTTTTTTATCCTTTTTTTAAGTTTTATAACATTTCGTAACCCAAAATTTATTTTCCTTCTCATTTCATCAATTCTTGTCTTAGAAAAGCAGTGATAATCAAAACGCTCTCGCGCACTGCACTCATGTTGGCGAATGGCTGGCACAAAAACTCGAAATTCGATTTTTGCTTTCAAGTTCTGTTTACACAGAGACGTTCAATATTCAAAGGCGAGGTGATTATCGTTCACGTGGACGGTCGATAATCGCGAATGTTTAGACGAGGAAAGTTTTTTATATTCTTTCGATAATCGTATTTTCGAGACGAGAAACTCTTCCCATCTAAATGGGCCTTTATTACCGAGAAACCTTCATATGTCAGAAGAGTTCATATATTATGAGCAACAAGGTTTTAAACACTTAGAATTTAAAAAAAAATTGGTTCACATAGGAATTTTAAATTAAATTAATAAAATATTGTCGGTCACTTTAGGTACGTTATACATAGTTACATTATTTAACAATTTTAGCTGTAAAAGTAAATAATAAAACGCTAACCAATATAAATGAAATGTATTTTAAATCAGAAGAAAAGAAGAAAGAAGACGTTTATCTTTCATCAGCTATAGCCACGAAAATATACGAAGTGAATTTGTTATTAGGATCAACATCTATAGATTCCGTGAAGAGCTTAACGGCTAAAAAATCAAAAGAACAAAATTAAATAAATGTAAGAGCGGTTACACACGGCGACTTCTAGCCGCGATGCAAATGCGATGCAGTGGCGATGCAGTCGCTAATCTTCTACCTTTACACACGTGCGCGATTTTAAGCAGCGACGCAAACGCGATCCAAGCGCGCGACTGCATCGATACAAACGAGCGATTGCAACGCTACACTTGGGACTTATAGGCGATTGCATTGCATTGCGCGTTTGTATCGATGCAGTCGTGCGTTTGCATAGATGCAATCACCTGTAAGCCGCAATTGTAGCTATGCAATCGCGCGTTTCACGAACGCGCGTTTGCATTGTTTCTAAAAGTCGCCGTGTGTAACCACTCTTAAGTGTATTATATCGAAATACATTTGTTCCGTAGCACGTACCGACAGCCAATTCGCCATAAAGAGTCCTGAAAGAATCGAAATGTCCGTATTCGTGTACACAATCGTATACAAGATAACTGCCTATTTGATGATCAAGCGGCGAAGTTGGTGGCAATAAACACGCGCGTAAAAAGTGTTCAGCAATTCGCTTTTCCACACGCCCAGTTGTTTTGACCTTGAATTAATAAGAATTGGAATTGGTATGGATTAGTGACAATATCCAGCGTCAATCTAACTATTGAGTATCTGGTTCTATTAATCCATACGGGTTGACGAATTAACACGTTTTAAAGATTGTAGTGAACCTTCTTTATAAAGACTCTGGTAATTAATAACTAACTAAAGGCGGCGTCAAATAGCAGTAGAGACACTTGTGAAAGAGTTCGTCTAGGGATTATCGCCAAGCGGTAATGTGAGAATTACTGTGTTCCGGATTTGAATAGTAAGGTGCTGGTGAAATTATAGGCACATGGGACTTATCAACTTATTATTATTATTTATTTATTACATTTAAAGCACTAAAAAAACAAAACATTCCAGTACAATATAAACTTAACTAAGTTTTTCCGTATACCGCTCATTTTGTCGTACAAATAATTCCTATGTGTAGTGTGTGTGTTCGTACTGCAGCGTGTTGACATTCCTGTAGTGTGCGTGAGAGTCGTAAACTTTTATCAAAAAAGTGTTCGGCTAGCAGCATATATTTTAATTTTTCATGTATATGCAGTGGCATATTTTGTAGTGGTGGAACAAAATGCGGTAATCGTCTTTGTACTTTAACTTAATTTTAGAAGGTACTATAGTTTTTAGTATACTTAGTTGCATTCCGTAAATTTTATCGAGGTGACCTTTACAAGTTAGGCCGTAGCTGGTAAGTCCGTATCCAATTGTTGATTCTCCGAGTGATATACACAGGTTGCGTAAAGTAGGGTAAGGAAGTTTATTTTTTATTATGGCAAATTTTGCAAGAATAGCTATTAGTTTACTACAAACCGTATCGATATGTTCTGTCCATTTCATACGATTATCTATTGTAAGTCCTAGGCACATTTGACTATCCACAAGTGCTATATACATACATATATATATATATAGTGCATATGCATGATAGTGAGGTTTCATTAATTGATTGTAGACACTTATGTTCATGTGCAATGAGTTAGAGTAGAGTTTAGAACTCACATACATAAGCTTAGTTTTGTTGGCATTAAACACCAAGCCAGAGTCGTGTGACCATACTATCAAGTTAGTGAAATCTATTTGCAAATTGTGAAGAGCTTCTTGAAGATCATCGTGAAAAAGGCATGTGTCGTTAGCGAATTGATATATTTCACATTTTTTTATAACATTAGTGACATCATTAACATATGTCAAGTAGTGCAAGGGTCCAAGAACTGAACCCTGCGCCATACCATCGCTGACCCACATTGTATCACTCAAAGCTTCGCCTACTTTTACATAGTAAGTAAGTAGTTATGTTTTTGGTTAACGGGCGCTGTGGCAGTGCTCTTCACCACTAAGATTTAAAGCTCTGGGTGGCATTGTAACTGTTATCGACGGACGTGTCGCTTTACCACCAGGCGCACGACTTGTTCATCCCTTCACTTGGTGTCATAAAAAAAGTCAAAGTGAAATAATCTTTATTTCACAGGTAAGCAAATTACATTTGAAATCGTCGTATTGATTAAACTCAACAGTTTATTCGTAAGGTACATTCCCCTGAGAAGAGTCAGCACGAAACTCTTTGGAGTTTGAAAAGGGTTGCTTTTTGTAAATAAACATTTGTACACATTTATCATTTACAATATTTATTTCAAACATCATCGATCGAGATTACCTAAATGCTAGAGGTAAATGGGTCACTCTCACAGATTTTTGTTGTCCGAGGTTGCAGAAGCTGTGTAATAAATAGCCTTTAGTATGAAGTTTTTGTGTCACCATAGTTTTAAACTACGTGAATGGCAAATTTGAATGTCAACAAAATTTTAGTATAGAAGCGTATACATTTAATTTGTGACATTATGTTTACGTATCAATCACGTTTGCCTCTGGCGTAGACAGAGATGTCCCAAATATTATGGATTTCCATTAGACTTGCTACGCTCCTCCCAGTATGTAATAGCGTCTTGCTATTACTCTCTTTACTAATTGGAACAGACTAACATGTTGTATACATGTTAGTCTGTTCCAATGTCTCGAATGACATGATATGCCTTATCCAATCTATTGCATAATATTCCTAAATCGGAAACACTGACAAATCTATACAAGGTACGTTTTACGATCGTATACTGATACATTCGTTATCATGTACGTAAACCCATCGCTTGGAACGTAATAGCACTCGACAACGTTTCGAATAGTTTTAAAATTTTACACCCCTGACCTGTGTGGTGTTATACCGAATTCACGTTACGTTCCGATAGTTAAATGTTTTAAAGTCACACTAAACCAAGGCAACTTTATGTGATGATGAAAATGTATGTTAAAAGTAATTTTGTTCGGGTTTTGGAATCTTGTTGCAGTAATTTTAAAGGAGAGTTGTATTAGTGTGTATATCTCTGTTGTTATCTTATAAAGGCAAAGATGTGGTATGTAGGCAAGGAGAGTAATAGCGATTGAATATATTATTGAGACGAAAATCGAACAATACAAAGAAAAAATCCTTCGATTTGACTGGACACGAACCAACGTCTGATGCCAGACCAGGGCTCTTAATATAGCTCTTACCAACTAAGCTACAGACTCAGTCAGTTGCACTTACGAGCGGCTGCTCTGCCGTCAGCGTCACCTGTAAGAAATTTACGAAAGTTTCTTCATAAAATAAATATAAAAAGAACTTTAATTATACATTGAAAATCATGAAGGTTCAGTTTTTACATGACATAAAATATCATATCAAGGTTCCCGCGTTAAGAAGTGCCTTTAATGTAGTGCAATTTCACGACAATTACACAAGTCGAAAGTGTTGCGTATTGTCGAGAGCACGGACGAGTGCGTCGTCGTCGTCGTCGTTAACGGTAAGGACGTTGAATAATGTCGAGTTTCGTTGAGTGTGCTCTACGTGCCGTCATTTATGTCGCTCTACTACATACGGCTACATGATATTAAGGAAATTGTAGAGTTTATTTTAAGAGCTACAAATTTTACGAGATTTATTAAAGTTGATGATGTAGGTGGACCGAACGTAACCGTACATAACCGTACATATCGTATCACATCATTAATTACTTTTTATGATGACGATGGGACGAACATGTCGCGCGCCTTTTGGGAAGCGACACGCCTGTCCATAACAGTTGCAGTACTACTCAGAGCTTTAAATCACAAAGATCTGAGGGGCACTGCCACTGCGCCTGTCACCCAGAGATATAAGTTGAAAAGTCCCATGTACCTCTAATTTCACCAGCACCGGTGCCATTCAAAACCGAAATGCAGTAATGCTCACATTACTGCTTGGTGGCAGAAATAGGTAAGGTGGCAGTACTTACCTGTACTCTTTCACAAGGACCTCTACTGCTACTAAATTCTACTTTCTTTGTACGTAGTTGACACTCCAGATAAATGTTCTTTTAACTTTAAAAAAGAAAAAAGACAGAGTGAGACTATTTAACTTTTCTCAAATATATTTTTAGCTGACAGTTTTGTGAAAAAGAGCTTTCTATTTTGCAAGACAAATATAGCAATTTTAAAGCAAGGGGACAATAGATTGGTCGAGATGTACGCTACGACCGCCACGATGGACAGAAATGGGGGAGTGGAAATGATGTTAACCGTGTGTAGGCATTACGCATAGGGCCGGCGGCACCTTAGTACTAGGTCTTTATGGTAAGTAACATTTTTTTAGTTAGCCCGTAATTCTGCAACGTTAGTTCAACTTTTATTACCGAGTTTCTAAATTCTCCCTAAATTAGTATGATGATTTTGCAGAAGTTAAGATCATATTCGTGTCTTTTACTGTAAATATATAATTGCATTTGAAAAGTAACATCATTTATATTCCGAGTCTGTAAAATAAATACCAATTTTTGAATTTATGATTGAGGCTGTATGATGTTATTGTTTATTAATACATGCAAAACTGAGACTTGAATATTATTATGACAACTAGGTACCTAAATTTCATGCGGTATTACAGAGTGATGTGATGCAGTATGTACGTACAATACTACTGGTAACCTTAACTACGTAGCCAGTTACTAGATAACTGAAGAGTTTCACATTGCTCAATGGAAGATTAATTAATCTGTTGATTAATTACTAGTTTCAAGAAGAATACGGAAATTAAAGAAGTACTGAGAAAAAATTGTACTATGCAGGCGATGAAAATACAGTTAAGACGATGTACTGAACGCGAGCCTAGATTTTAGGAGGAGAGGTGGGGGTAAAAGACCAAGCAGCGGCGGGCAGCGCGCCGACGGAAAACTATCGGTGGCGGCAGCGGCGGAGCGCGACCATGTAACGAATTTGTGTAATGGTGTTTGCTTTTACAAAAACCGTTATACACATACTTTTTCAAAGGAAAAAATAAGATAACGTATTTGTATAGTAATCAAATTTTTATCAGTAAGATCAGGCGCTCTCATCGTAAGCACGCGCACGCTTATGTATTGTGTATGCGTAGTGAAAATGAAGACGCAAGAAATTAACTAATTAATGTTTTAAACAAAACATTATGAAAATGGCGACGCCTGCAATATCAATTTCTGGTGTCGCTATTTTTACGCATACACTATACGGAAGACTGCGCGTGCTTACGATCGGAGCGCCTGATCGAATTGAACTGAACGGGTGAACGGCGCGCACCGATAGCATTTGTCGGTGGCGCGGCGGCGGCGCTGGAGGAAACGCAGCGGATGTCTTAGGTGGAGGGGGGCCTTCCACGCGTCCCGCAATCTGGGCACTTAAAATTAATATGAATAAAATAAGAACAGGCGGAGAAAATTTGGTAAAGATCCGAAATTGCGCCTGATGGCGACTGACGGGACAGCGGGTAAAACCGCTGGGTAATTTATAAGTTTTGGGATAAATATCAATTTGAGAACTTCATAGTTCAGTTGAAAACCACAATTTAGCGGGTTCTCTGTATTATTTATAGAGATATGTCTCCATATAAAAAATATATTTTATTCATAAATAATAGGGTTTGGACCTTTATTTTAGCTTGGTTTCCGGATTTTATATGATCCAGTAAAGTACATCCTAACGTGTAATGAATTAGCATATTCTTTAGACACCATCCTTAGGTGTAATGTATATTCTTTGTAAGACCATTATGTAATAGTGAATTCCTAAACTATTTGATCTAACATAACGGTTTTTCCTGCTCTCCACCGCTGACTCGCCTTAATACATTTCAGGGCTTATAACCTACGCCTAACTACCTGTTCTTCAACAAATATTATTTGCTCCTTCCTCGCAGTACCGTGAAAATTGCAATGATGTATATATCATATATTTAATAATACTTTAATTAAGGCCTGCATTAGTATTGCATAGTACAGCT
This sequence comes from Hyposmocoma kahamanoa, assembly GCF_003589595.1. Lineage (NCBI taxonomy): Eukaryota > Metazoa > Arthropoda > Insecta > Lepidoptera > Cosmopterigidae > Hyposmocoma > Hyposmocoma kahamanoa. The sequence goes on along the minus strand of NW_020653854.1, from coordinate 15,570,358 downwards.
GCAGATTGCACATATTGCACGCCTCCCGAATGAAATAGAATTGTACAATTCTTTTCTATTTTCGTACAGCGATTAGCATATTTAACTGTGTTGCGAGCAACTGTCAACCCTATCCGTGTGACTAATGACTCGGAAAACTACATTCTTAGTTTTGTTTGCAACTCACTTGTGTCCTAGCGGAATTTTTATTCTATTAGAATAACTTCGTCGGACAACTTTGCCCGCGTATGTTTCGTATTAAAGTTAAATCTACTTTGCCTCATGCCGACTATCTAGGGAAATAAAGGCGCAGATATTGTGGTTAAATATTTACTTTACTTTTGTTTGTGCTTTAACTGTATTTTACGAATGTTTGATCTTCTAATGATAAGGCAATAACTATATATATAAAGTATATAGTCAATGTAAAGTTTACAGGATAATAAATAAATCATATCTAATCTAAATCAAGTTATAACAAACTTTAGAAATCACTTATAAAAAAATGTGAAGTAATTTTACAAAAAATAATTCAGTATCATGGTAGTAAAACATCATGATATTCAATAAACCTAATATTACAGTTATTAAAGTGATATCTCTAGTGAGCCGCTTTAGCTCTATAGGTATCTGAGGTAGCTGAGTGAAGAAAACTTTCATAGATTTCTCACAGCTGGTAAAAAGTCGTTAAAAACCCAAAACACAGATCTGCAACAATTACATAGAAATATTCATAACGTCTGTTGGTTCGTTCCGTAGCTCGGTCGGGAGAGCGTCACACACGGTACGCTAAAGGCTGGTTCAAATCCAGCCAAAGCGAAAAAAATTTTCTTAATATTCGATCTTTGTATTAATAATTGTAACAAACTAGTGAAGTAGTCTCACAAAAAAAGAAATAAATCTCTTGTAGTGAGACATCGTGATATTCGATGAACATAATATTAGAAAAATCACTGTCGTAACGATAGAATTTAATATAATACAAAAATAGGTTTTTACATCTTAGGGTACGTCCTAATAGATATAATATCTGATGTCAGAGGAGTAATGAACGGGGCAACTCGGGTCGGTCCAGTGTAGTACGACACATCCGTTAGTAATTCATTTACAGGACGTACGTACCAAAAAAGGTACATCTATATTTGAGATGGTATGTATATAAGAAACCAATGATTTTTCGTGAACTTAAAATTTACTTTTTTTGCTATAATGTTAGTGCAAAAGTGGTGTAACCCAGTTGAATTTTTTTAATGATACTAAGTACATAATTATTTTATATTTGGATGCTATTTTCATGTATTACAAACAGTATTTAATTATTTAAATATAAAATAATTACGTATCCAAATATAAACTAATTTTACTTTAGCATCATAAGTAATATTGCAGAAAAAAAAACACCACCACTTTTGCGGCGTTAGCCTCAAATATGGTTGTACCTTTTTGTTATTCTAATATCATTGTGCCCAAAATTATTTTAAAATGATAAAATGATGCGTTCAGTTACATTCAGCTATTTCAATTAAAACAGACTGTCATTGTGAAAAAATATTTGTCCGTTATGTTACGAATACAATCGGATCACTACACTACACTACACACTACACAACACGTTCTAATAAATATTGCAAAATCTTTTCGTTTATATTTTATTATACATCTCATGATACAGAAAATAAGACTTTTACACAATAAAAATCACAGTGACGTGTTTGGTAGATATTGCGGTCCTTATTTATTTATACATATACTAGAACCTTATTTTGAAACTGAGAAAATGTCAGAACACAAGATCTGTCCCCTGTATATCTACGAGTACCATTACCGAAGTCCTAAGATAAAAGACAACACACGAGGCGTCAAATGTCAGTCATGCCAATCCCTGGTCCCATTTCCATGGATACGACCCTTTTAGTTCAGTTTGTTGATATTGTGTTGTGTGCATATGTGTTTAGAGTTTATTGTTGCCTGACTTGAGCTAATTTTCTTGTTTGAAAATGTTTATTCATCATGCATGGATAATGTAGAGTATTCTGAGTTAGATTTGACCTCCAATAATAACTTATCAGCCTTTAAATTACATCTACATATTTGTACATTTCTATTGAAACCTAGACGTATATTACGAAAAAGGCTTTGGAGAAAATAGAATTATATTTACTATCCCGATCTGCGACGCTGAAATGTAATAATGATAAAAAAAATTGCAATTGGTTTTTTCTATCACGCATTTTGTATTCAAATACACAAAAGCAAAGTCGAAAAACCTCTAGCAAACAAGAAGGCTACACGGGTTAGCACAAGATAGAATTCTAAAGCGACTGAGCTTTAAAGCAAGCATTGACATGAATACGAATCCGACAGTCGGATCGGAAAACATGCCTTCCCGACTGAGTGCACATGTTACTGTATAGAGTTTGCCGTTTATTACATTTTCGGAATCAAATTAGCAAACTTTTCGTTGTTGTGAAAATTGATTACAAGTATTTATATAAATATAAGCTAAATAGACGCACAAGATTGGATTAAGGTTCCTACAGAAAACAAATTTATTAAAACATGCAACATACCACGGTTTTCTTTAAGAGAGCAAAGAGCAAAGAGATTGTTTTAAAATTAAATAGCTATAATGGGAGCACAGGTCTCTGTATGAATTGAAAATATAATTATTTGCTAATGGTTTCTTAAATTTACCTGCCGATTGATGTTTCGATTTGGGGCGATAATTATACGTTATACCTTTTGTACATTTTCTTAGTAATACGGTAAATTAGATTTTCGTTTTAAATTAAGCCGAATTCTACATTAATTCAAATAATTGTTCTTTCGGTGGACACTAGCCGATTTATACGGTCCTGGTACTAAAAGAAAACACTGTCTGCCCGGAGCCTCTAGTATTTTTCTTTAGATAAAATTAAACAGAATTCCTCCGTTTTAAAAATATCATAATGTTCGTCCTAGACGTCGAACAGTAAGGTGTTGATTTCATGTACCTGTTAACCGATTGCCTATTTTGAATTCAGATATATATAGATATTAGTCCAAATGATAAGAAAATAAAAAAATCTTATTAAGCCACGGAAAGGCTTTGCATCTAACCAGCTATGTGAATATTTTGTACTAACATGTTTTGATATATCAGAGAAGGCGGCACAGAAGACAAGGGTACGGGTTGCGGAGTGCGGGATGCAGATGTAGATTTTGTTCCATTATACGCAGTAATCGTTAAAATCCCTGTGCGCCCAGTAGGTCGCTGGTCGCTGGTAAGCAAATTTCATAAACTTCGATTTAATCTTTCCAAAAAAATTTTTGCATTGATTTGTTAGCCAATGATCGAACAGGAATCCATGTGAAACTTCCCTGAAGTATTGAAAATTTATAAACTTGGTATGTCAACTTATAATTGGTCTTTTTTAATTTATATTTTCAACCTTTCCTTATTTTCTAGATAATCCGGATCTCAACTACGATGGTGGCCTACTACGTGATTTTTAAGGAGGTTGTCGGAAGTACAATAGCATCGCGGATACCTGGAATATCTAGGGATACATTTATTGAGGAATGTTAAGGTACAATACAATTTTTAGTAATGTAGATGGTCAGAACGCTTGTAAATTCTTTAAGCCACTTAACGATATAATTTTATAAAGTCATAGTCAACGAATAATACCTACAGTTTGCCTTTCTATTTCCATTGACTCATATGAACTACGCTTAGTGGGAAAATACCCTTTCCACATATCACAGAAACAAGAAGATATCTTCGTTCACAGGTTAAATGTGTTTCCATCACATTAGACTGATAAAATATTACCATTCAGAAATGGCCTACAATTCGTAAGATTGGTACGAAATATCTTACCTACCTATTCGCTAAGAGAAAACGATAAATATTAAAGCTTCCCTTGGACGGTTTATCTCGCATGGAGGCGGCAACCGTGAAAAACGGATAAATGTGGAATCCCCGCAAATCCCGGTGCCTGCAACTTTGCTGCGATATCGTTGTATAGGCTTTATATCCCCGTGCGGTTTTTGGTGGAAGAACAGAGATGTTGGTGAGCAGTGGATTCGAATGAAGAATGTGAAATATTCGTTTGTATACAGTTCTACGAGGCTCGCTAACAAATGTTATCGGTGGGATTTGGACGTATTTTCTTAATGTTTCAGAATTGATTTTAACATAATACGTTTCATAAGCTGCCGTGCTCGTAGCGCGGCATAGATTTTCTTTAATTTTTTCACCGCTACCTTTAAAAAAGTCCTCAAAACACAAAACATAAGGACTAAGGTCTTTCTAAATCAAATAAGCAGATATGTTTTATAAAGATCAGAAATTACACAGTATTTCTTTGTACAGAACTTCACAATGGAACAGGGTGAACTAGAGGCATTGTTTGAGTATAGGTAATAATCTGTAATTATCTACACTAAGACAGAGTCTTAGGCGCTCAGGTACAGAAGCATTTTTTATACAATCATGCATATGAAGATACTTGCTAAAATTATTTCGCAATGCTTCATTTTTCGCAAATTTTAGGAACGAAATGTTAAAGTTCGAGTGGAATTTACGTAATCTATCTGCTAATCATAATATTTCGAGATTCTGTTGCCAAATACTCCTAGTACAATAACAGTCTACGAATTTAATTGGCCGAGGAATAGACTTCTAACAACAAAGTCCAACAATTAAATAGTTGCACATAAACGAGTCCTTGGTTTGGTTCAGGAGAACTTTGCTTTCGGACAAAAATCATCGATCCTAATGATTAGATTGGAACTAGCTTCCTTGATTTAGATAGAAGTTGATTGCTATAATTTCTCTAATATTGCATACCTAAGTACGGTAGATTACACAATAATAAAGTGTCACAGTTCTTTGTTGAAAATTGTACGTAACGACATTTTACGTTTAAGCAATTCTAAAACGTAACACTTTGTACACCTGTGGCTCAGACCACGTATTCAAAGTATACATACAACGCATGTCGGCACAATAGGTGCTGTATGTTTTTTTTTTTTAAATTTACATTACATATTAGAGAATACAACAAGTATTGAAACATTATACACATACATATAAACAAAACTATCAACAAGACTAATTGCGATGTTGTTGTTGTGTTGTGATGTGTACCTATTTTCATTTAACAAAAATAAGATTTACTTCCCTGCTAGCATTTTTTGTGTCATATCAAGTGACGGGACGAACGAATCGTGCGCCTGGTGGGCAGTACACGCCTGTTCATAGCTGGTCTGAGGGGCAATGGTCACAAAGCCCAAGTGCCTGCAATTTCATCAGCACCCTTACCCTTCAAAACCGGAATGCAATAATGCTCACATTATTGCTTGATAGCAGAAATAGGTAAGGTGGCAGAACTTTCCAGGACGGACTCTTTCACAAGGAGCTCTACTGCTACTATTTAGAAAAGAATTTCGAAAAATGTTTTTTTATGATACCAAGTGACAATACGAATAAGTCGTGTGCCGATGATAAACGACCTACCTACCCATAACAGAGCTTTAATCGCAAAGATCTAAACGGCACTGCCACGGAGTCCGCCACCCTGAGACATAAAGTTGACAAGACTCATGTGCATGTAGTTTCACCTGCATTCTTAGCTTTCAAAGCCGGAACGTAATGCGTAAGCAGTAATGTATATTACCTGCTCCTTGGCGGATTACAAAAATAAGTACGGTGGCCGTAATTCTCTCAACTAGTTCTTTTACAAGGATTTCTAATGCTATTAAAAGTATTGAGATATTTTTTTAATTAATTTATGCCAGCAAACATAAGCAATGTCCGTCTCTCAGTGGTGTAAGCATTGTGGAGCGCTACTTACTGTAATTCTGCTGTCTGTTTCCGTTATTCATAGCACAACCTTTAACGACTCTACTATTCAAAACCTACCTACAGTAGGTTGAGTCTTTAACTAAGAGGATATTCTAAACTGACTGCAATGACGGATTTGCAAAGTTCACAATGGCGTTGTGGTAGACACTACTGCGTCAACTAGAACTAGAACGATATTTACCAATACGGAGTGGAAAAGGGTGTTAGCAATCCAATAAATGTTCATTCAATTGAATACAATCAAACTTTCTGTAATATACTTATTTAACTGCATCCGTCGCTCCAAAAAAAATAAAAACAAAAAATGATTTCAGAGTCACTATTAATTTACTTACAATATTTAGAAACGCAGCTGCAGCGCCGCAGTCGCAGCATGCGCTACTTTTGCAGACTATTGTATGAAAATTAGTAGTACTGTATTGCATCGCTTCTACAAGCATCTAATTTCAAGGCGCCTCAAATAATTTTTATTTTTGAATTTGGAGCGACGGATGCAGTTAAATAAGTAGGTACATTACAGGAACTTTGATTGTATGTAAGTGCATAGTACTTCGCGATATATAAAGATGCACCTAAAGGTTACTTTAGCTTAAGTTTTGCAATTGTCATTTGTTATTTCAGAGATATTTGATATATTAGGAATTTTAAGCAAAATAAGGCTCTTCTGCAATAATGACAAATCTGAATTTGTCAGCCCATCTATTATGACCAAAGCCTTCCCCATTTGTAAAAGGTTAAAGTGAATTAGGACTGTCTGAAATATTATCATCTTTATTTACGGAACCTATTTCCCTTAGCTTTTGAACTATGGTACGAGTCTCATGGGGACGGCAACTCAAAAAATAATACTTATTTAACATTTAATGAAAATACAAACGACTCTACTCATCTTTTAAAACTTCAATTAACTGTCAAGTAACTGACAGGTTGACATGTCGAATTTATTCAACTGGCAGACAAAGAATGTACAGGGTGACAGGTTGAACGAGATAAATATTTAAAGAGGCGAATGAGTAGCTGATCCCCATACCGAATATGTAAATAAACACTAATTTATTTTAAATATTTTTCTTTAAGGAAAATACTGCCTCTAACATTTTGTAATGCTCTGCGCAAAATCGAACATTCAGCGAGTGCCATCTACCCTTATTGGCCTCTGCGCACGCTTTTCTGCGGGTTTCGCATCCCCACCCGCCCCACTATGGAAAATCCCTTTGGTCCACCATCGTAACTGATCTTTCGTAACCAGCTACGAACATAATCGAGGTCTGTTTCAGATAAAAAATCAATAACTTTCTTATTTGTTAAGATAGACTATTGAAATTTTGCACAAGCTTAGCTTTAGTTAAAGTTCAGATGCTATACTTTTATAAGAGTATGTTTATTTTTGAAAAAAAAAAAATGAAAAAATATATTTCAGAAATAGCTTTTATTTGATTTCCTTAAGGACAACGCTACTTATATTATTAATAAAAATGTATTATTACATTAGTTTTTTTAAAAACAATCATGTTTAAGCTCTTATCTATTTAATTAAGAAATTAAAAGTTATAAGATTACAAACACGTATAGTAAAAAAAGTTACAAAATACTAATTTAATAGTAAAATAATGTTAGAAATGTATGTATGTCAATGTGTATATTATGTTTTATTATACTTGTTGAACTTCAGGATCCAAAATGAGTTCATTCACTTTTAAAAGATCCAGGGCATCTTCATCACGTGCCTTCACACTTTTGCCATATGTTTTTCTAAAACTGGAAATGTACGGATCTGATGTGTAGAGAAGAGTATGAAACACATCCTCATTTGTAGCTGATCGAGAGCAGTTCCTGGCATGATGTAGGCGAAATTTTTTATAATCCTTATTACGGGATTTTTGCGCATCTTCGGAAAGTTGACCAATAAGAATTACACCAAAATGCTTAATGACACTTTCACCATGAATCAAAATTTTGTGTACTAAAGATGGCATGTAGTACCATTCATAATTACTTACATAAATCCTGGCTGTTTCCAAGGCATATTTGCCAAATTTTTCTGCATTTATCATTACGCCTGATGAAGAGCTTGTAAAATAATATACAACCTTTTGATCAAATTCACATCCACTCCGGTGATTTCAGAAGAATAATTTGCGTTGTGAAAAAATCGTCTAGCAGTATTACCGTCATTGATATTACCACTTCCTTGTCGTGGTTTGTCGATGATCAATCCTAGCTCCTCCCGAAAAAGTTTTTGTACTAGGGTTTTCTTTTCTTGCTTTTGCCTTTTCTTTTCTTCACTTGTGGCTGACCATGTCCGAAAAGAAAGATTATATGAGATATGTAATACCATTTCCATACAACGAATCCAGGCATGCAATGTGGAAAGTCCGTATTGATATGCATTTTCATTTTCTGGCCTACTAGTGACTTTAGTCAGATCATTCATTTGCCGTGGAGTAGCTCCACAGATTGTACACGTGGATCCAGATGGTGTATCTGTTAATACTTGAGCTATTTTGCCATCTATCATAGTCAGAAAGAGTTCGTGCTTCACATTCACTCCTTCACCTTCTTTTTTAATTAATGATGGCCGCAAGGAAATTATTTGGTTCTTTATTTCATCAACAACAGCTTTAGATTTTTCAGGAGTTTCTTTACAAAATTCTATCGATATGGGCCGACAAAAACGGACTGACGAAGGCACTGGATTTTACCAGACATTGTCGCCAGTAAGCTCATTGACTAATTTAATAGGCACTAATGACGTAATAAACAAATTTGCATCGGAAACAAGTTCAGACTCCTCTGGAAGTTTTTGTTTGTACTGACTTTGACCAGATGAACCATCACATCCCCATTTACTGTATAAAACTAAATGACACAATCCATTCTTATATTCCGAATCTATGGCCAAAATCCTAGCTACAGTGTGGTCCAATAAATCTTGAAGGTTTAGTACTTTTGCATGTGTATTTGTAATTTCTATTGCTGTAGATGGTATATAACATGTCTGTTTGATTTCTTGTATTTTTTAAAATGGTGGGAATAGAACACAGTCGTTTGTTAAATTCCTTAAGTATATATATTGTGCTTTCGTTAAATCTAAGTCAATGAAAACACTCAATGCTTCTTGATCCATTAGCATTTTGCTCTCGTTTGCGTTTTCTATGAGATTCAAATATAGAGACTTTGTATCATCACGGTCAGCAAGCCTTAGTTTTTCCACGAGTTTTGCTTCTATTTCTTCTCTTATTGAACGTAAGCCCTGAACATAGGCATTGCAAATGTGTTCAAAGCCATATTCACTAAATAGCGCGGTATTTTTTCGTTTTTTGGTTGATTCTGTTGAGTCTCCATAAGAGACACAGGGTCTTCCGCGTTTCCCAGAAGAAGTAGATGGCGTGATGTCAGGTGTTACTTCTTCAATGCTCGGTAAGGTTACCAAATATTCAGAATTCAGCCAATTTTCGTTCTTTTTTAGAAACGAATCCTTTTTCCTGGACGCTTCTGCCCATCGTTTATTAAAGGAAGGAATGAGATTCCTTGGAACATCACTGATAATAAAACACATGTTGTCTTCAGAAACATGATAGTTTTCTTTTAAAACTGTTGATAGGGTTTCAAGTTTTTTTCCTCCGTCAATGTATGAGAGTAATAATTCACGCTTGGAACACTTGAAAGAATTTGACATTTTGAAATTCAGTGATGATACGTAACAATCAAACGTCTGTTTAGTTTTATTATCTATTTGCATTAGCTTTAATAAATTAATTCACTCTTCTTATACAAATTCATAAATGAGGGTAGTGTGCATTTTGTTGATTAAAGTAGTACCACAAAATAAGTGCAAAATGTAGACAAAACGCCCTGTTATCAATAAACACCTATAACTTATTGAAATATACCGCAAACTAATCAATTCAATAGTACAACATAAGAAACCACAATAGATAGCGGTTTTCCATTTCTTAACTTATATCGTAGTTTTCGCGATAACTTCTAAAACCGCACGTATCCGCAGCTGATTTTTAAAATTTGTGTGTTTAAAATTTAAAAATTGTGTCAACATTTTAAAATTTTGGTATCACAATCAATCGAACCAGGTGAGATGGGCGGAGGCCTTGTCCAATGAATACAGGATGGAGTGTGGGGTGAGGCAGGGGGGCTTATCGTCTCCGGCGCTGTTCAACTGGTACATAAATGACCTGGTGGCTGGGCTCAGCAGTATGCATGCGGGTTGTCATATTGAAGGCATGTGCGCCAACAATATAAGCTACGCCGATGACATGGTGCTGCTGAGTCCGTCCATTGGAGCGCTCAGGGAACTCGTGCAAAGGTGCGAAGTCTATGCGAATGCACATGGTCTGGTGTACAACTCTGCCAAGAGCGAGATTATGGTCTTCAAGGCGGGCAAAATTAAGCCTTATTACATACCGCCCGTCGCTCTTGGTGGGGTTGTGCTTAGAAATGTGCGAAGGGTGAAGTATCTTGGTCACATACTGACGGATGACCTGTGTGATGACCAGGATATAGAGAGAGAGCGTAGGGCGTTGTCTGTGCGTTGTAATATGCTGGCCCGCAGGTTCGCAAGATGCTCAGACGACGTAAAAATCGTGTTATTTAAGGCATACAGCCAATCTTTTTACACGAGCGGCCTGTGGGTCAAGTACACAAAGCGAGCATATAACGCCCTACGCGTACAGTACAACAACGCGTTCAGGATGCTGTTGGGGCTGCCACGATGGTGCAGTGCGTCAGGCATGTTTGCCGAGGCGCACAAAGATGGCTTTCATGCACTGATGAGGAAAAAGATCGTCTCCCTCTTGACTCGTGTCAGAAAGAGTCCCAACAGCATCCTGAAAACGATTGCAGGCAGATTGGATTGCCCAATCCTATGGTATTGGATTGGGCAAATCAAATCGGTTCTTTTGTATATAAAATAAGGTTAGGTTAATTTGTGCTGTATGTACTAACAATAGTCTAAGTTTTAATTGTTTATTAACACTTTGTCTATGGGCATTTCATTGCCTGAAATAAAAGATTTCATTTCATTTCATTTCATTTCATTTCATTTCATATAAATGTTATTTATGAATATCTGAGCTATAAAACAACACCAAATGTAAAGCACTGGAAGACATCGGTAACTGTCAAAAGTCTCGATGAATTTCAAATACGTACATACCTTTTTTTCCCCTCACTTTTTGTATTTTTTTTATAGAAAAATAATCAAACAATCCACAACATTATAATTGTCTTAAAATTTATATATATACTATGGGCTTTTTAGAAATGCATAATACTTTATATATATTCGCACAAGTTTTTGAAAGAAATGAAATTTAAAGTATTGAAGCGAACAGACCTGAAATAGACATTCTTACGAATTACAATTTCTCACATTAAAAAATATGTATTCCAAATGCAATTCACGCAAAATTTCTACATTATATTAAAGTACCACTCTAATACAATTAAAAAAAAATTAAAGTGCGTCAATAACGACTTAAGTAAAAACGATTTTTGATATGCCGTTGTTCTATCATTTTCCATAGTGCGCCCTCACTCGTTATAGCGCCGGCCACCCGCTACCGCTCGGTTAGTTCGCTTGCGCTCTTGTGATAGACGGAATGTCACGTCAGTCGTCGCGTATTTGTGATGAATTTGGGATGAGACGAATCTAAATGCAATAAATGGTGATGATTCGAACGACTAATGTTGCATGAATTGGCTTTGCATGTTCGCCAATTGTGCTTGCCTTTGCGAATGCACTTCGGACAAATTTTCGTCTGGCGAACCCACGACAAACGCTCGTCAATGGAGAGTGAAATGAATTTGGGGCATGATTTTATTGTGAGGTCGGATGAACAAAACAAGCAAGTTAATTTGTTTGTTGTGGTGTGAGCGTGCACCCGGTGAAACGCCGGCGGCTGCGTCTTCGGCTTGTCGAAGTGAGGAGTAGAGATGCACAACGAAGGACTGGGCCTAAAACGAGCCCGCTTGCTAGCTTCCTGCTCCAGAAATGTTGCCAACAACTCCAGGATCGGCGTCTCAAGGTCGAAGTGATGATCCGCAAAATCCAACCACTTGTCCTGTAAATTTAATGTTAATTTAGCCAGAAGTGTGTGTACCAGTTCAGGTGAATAAATATATTCGTGCCTGTTTAATTGTTTCACTATGCACAAACATGTTTGTACTCGAGCTGAAAATGTGAAAATGTCGTAGTTTCGAGTCATCTTAGGCAGGGCGCGTATTGCAGCTATTTCGTAGAGAACGATCTGCTCTGGGCGCGCAAAGTTGAGCTCTAAAGCCCTTATTACCAATTCAGGGTCATCTGTTATTAGGAGCAAGGATTTGACGGTCTCGCGCGCTGCACCACATAAAGCCTTACGCAGACGCGCCATATTTTCCCTATCCGAAAACGCAGCCTTGGTATCATCAAAACTCTTTTTGAATAAAGACCAATCCGAAATATTTCCTGAAAAACTGATTAGATCTATAATTACTGATTTAGTTCTATCGCAATTTTGTGCGAGTAAAGTAATAGCGTTAGCCAGACGACAAACTTCGCCTATTGGTACATCTTGAGGTTCGTGGCGCGCCTTCGCAGGTGACGCGGCACCTTCCCCGAAAGGTAAGTGGACGGCCGTCTCCCGCATGGTGCGTTGCACATCCTCACATAATAAATTAGATTGTGGTACCTTAACAACGCATGGTGACCGTGGAGGTTTGTACTCCGGCAACAGTGGCACAGACCTGACTCGCTGACCTTCCATAAGGCGTGATGGCGATCTCGCGGCGCTGCGGGTGTCATTTACCCATTGCGCCGTCCGCTTCATGGAAGCTGTCGTTGAGCAACTAGCAGTCTTATCTGCCTCAATCGCAGCGCTCTCAGCCTCGAGCTCTGCACGTGCTGCTTCCTCTTCAGCCTTCGCAACTTGATGCGCGAGCTCGGCAACCTTGCGCTTTAATTTGGCTTCGGCGGCCTTCTGCCGCGCCATCAAGGTCGCGCGCTGCGACGACGAGTTGGATGCTGGAAGAGATCTCTTATCCTTTCCTCCTCCCTCAGAGGGTGAGGGCTCCGCCATCTCTTTCGCTGCTTGCGCTCTCGTAAGCATAATTTTAAAGTTTTTATTTTTGAAAAACAGAAATTGAGATTAGTGGCTCCAACAGGACCGGGATTAATGGCTCGAAGGACCAGGATATCGAGGACAGCGAAGGAAACGGCGGTTTAGGAAGGAAAAAGGTGTATTATTAAAGAGGAAACAGACAGTAAAGAGAAACAGAAGAAAAAGCAAGCACAGAGTATAAAAAAGGACAGAGACAAAGAGCTAAACATAGACTAATAACTAGAAACTATAAAGAGGGTCCGTCCTCGACATCGCCCTCCTCGTAAACTAACAGTTTACCTTAAGTAGCAGGCCGGGACAGACCCTAATACTATGCTACAACTATATAATGGAAAAGAAACAAAATAACTTAGTCACTAAAATTAACGTCCAGCTTTGCGAGTGTGGTGCAGGTGTTGAACCTGCTCCCAACAGTCGTAGTTGTGTAACTGCAACGGGAGTCGAACCCGGGTCGTTGCAGTGTAACGCAGGCACAGGCAGCACAGGTAGCGATGTTCTGAATAGCTATTATATTGCAGTAGGTTTTGTGAAATAAGACGCGACACGATAGCACACTGAATAGAACGTATATTGAAACGTAAAGAAAGGAAAGCAAGAGTCACAGTTCACAGACACACTAGAAGATAAGGAAACAGTACAAAAGGAGTTACAGATGTATAGGACGCGATAGATAACAAAATAAGAAGAAAGTAACTAAAGTTCAGCAAGCACAAAATGATTTACAATTACGCGAGACGTGTGAAAGCGCGGGAAGCGATGCAAGCAAGGTACGCGTGTGCTCAGAAGCGAGTTCCGTGGCCGACTGACGCGACCGGTCCACGGTGATTCACGCTCCATACTAAGGCGGTCATAAATACGTAACTCCGAAATTATTATTATTTTTTTATTTTATTACGTTAAAATATGATTAGGTAAACGTAAATTAATAAAATTATACATTTTAAAAAATATTTGACAATATTTAGGTGTAAAAATGTCTCGCAGTAATTTTGTTTTTAGACGATGTATCTAAAACATTTTATACTGCGACTTTTAATGGTAAAACTGTGTAAATAATGATTATTTGTATTAACAATAACCACAAATGAATAAATTAAAACAATAAAAATACATAACAAGTCTAATACAGCTTTTGACAGTACACCTTTTTTTTTAACAGGTAACTTTCGTAGACCTGTTATGAAGGGATCTGAATGAAGAAGCAGCCTATTTACTAAATCTGTGTTGGTCACAATGCGACTCATTTTACGCGTATGATTTTTTCTAAAAGACTTGATGTATTTGTTAGTCGCTTCAGCTGCTTCTTCAGACAACTCTCCGATTGACAACAAACCGTAATCTATAACATTAGCACCATGAATTAGAACTTTGTGAACGGAAGCAGGCATGTTATACCACGGATACTCGGCAACTAACTGCCGAGCCGTCTCTAAAGCGAACTCTTCGAAGTTCGTCTTATTAATATTATATCCCGAATTTAAACATTGAAAGATGATCCAGCAACGATCTAGGAGATCCTTCTTGATCCCAGTAATTTCAGCGGAAATTTCTGAATTCGAGAAAAACCGCCTGGCTGTATTACCATCGTTTGATGTTCCGCTTCCGCCACTTTTAGGCTTATCCACTATAAGCCCTAATCTTTCTCTAAATTGAGTCTGAACATATGATTTTTTTGCAGCAACAAGCATTTTGTCATTAGCGGACCTAGCTTGCCATTTCCTAACATCTAACTTGTACGCGACATGAACAAAATATTCAAAAAAACGTATTAACGCGTGAAGAGGTGATAAACCAAATTCATATTTACTCTCATCGACTTCCTTATTTAAACATTCGTCAATTTTGTTCATTTCACTGGGCAAGGCGTTACAAATAAAACATTTTGATGAAGAAACACCACTAAGTGCATTACACACTTTACCATCTACCATAGTAAGTTGCAAACAATGAGTAATGCGATATTCGCGATCTTCTTCCTTGAAAACAGTAGGCTGCAAGTTCCTTATTTTATCTTTAAAATGAGCTTCTTCCTCAACTGACACTGCAGTCGATTCCTTCAAATATCGGAGGCGTATAGGACGACAGTATCGAGTTGATGAAGGACGAGGATTTTTCCACAAAACTACTGAATTTTCTTTGTTATCTGTTGTCAAAACAAGCTGAAGTGGCACATACGAAGTAACAAACAGGCTACTGTCTTCAAGAGTGTAGTCAGAAAAACACTGTTTATATTCTGAATGCCCTGTACTGCCATCGAAACCCCATTTCCCTATCAAAGATATCTTATCTAGAGACTCATTAGGTACACTATCCAAAACATCTTTTTGAGACTTGAGAATCCGATTGGCAGTATGATCTAATAAACTTTGAAGTTCGACTTCGGCGGATGATTCTGTAACAGTAATATCTGAAGGATAACAGTGTTTTTTAGATTCCACGACACTTTGGTAAGATGGGAAAATGGTTTTTGAAAACTTATTGTCTATAAATTTCTTTACTAATATATATTGATGTCGAGTTAACTGAGCTTCAACAATGAGCGATAAAACTTCGCTAGAATCGATTTCAGGACAAGACAAGCTATCGGACGCATTGAGCAATGACTGTACAAGAGAAGGGTCTTGGTTAGACAAACTAGCCAATCTTCTCCTTTTTGTACGTTTACTGGTGTCGTCAAAGTTAATTCTCGGACGGCCATGCGATGAAGAAGTTGATGGTTTAACTTCGTCAAAGCTCTGAGATACACGTAACTCAGTTCGCTGTACATCAATATTTTCAACGATATGCAGCCAATCTGAATATTTTTCTAAGAATTTAGATCTAGTACGATTCGACTTTGCCCAGTAGTGGGAAATTCGTTTACAAATATTCTTAATTTTAAGGCTTAAAGTCTCTAAATCAATATTTTCGATGTCGTCAGAAAGGGATGATGTTTCGGTCAAAGTGCTCAGGACGTGTTGCATTTTTTCATTTGGATTACCCACTTTAGAGTGCCAAATATCAAAAATTGTCATCCTCGATACAGAATTTGAAAAATGTACCTAAAACAATGTGAAAGCTGAACTTAAAAAAAAATTAAAAATTCAATACTATGGACATGCATACTTTGACACCCCTTTAAGCCAAGAAGAGGCAGCAAGATGCAAATGAAACTTATAGCTCTTAATAAGGACATACTCCTTATTCAAAAACCATATACCTCAGGTGCAGCTCAGCGCAGCCAAAAGTTGTAGGTCTAAAGGAAATTAAGTTATGCCAAAAATTTTCACCAAAAAACTGCCTTCAATAAAAAAATTATATAAAAAAAAATATGCATAAAAAAAATTAAAAAAAATTGATAATAAAAGTACATACCGTGCTCTTGGATCTCCATGCTTTCACAACACGTAAACACTTGATTTGGAATAGTGACACTCAAAAACAAAGTGATTAAGTTTCGATGACTCACACGTGGTGATAATTAGTCTCGCGATGCGCTCACTTCCGATGCACAAAAGTGAATGATAACGTGACCTAATTACATTGATATTTATAGTTTTTGGAAGCTTGTTAACTAGTTACTAACTTAGTGAGTTGATCTAACCGGGATAAGCCAATGATTTTTTTTGATTTATGGCCTATGGGGGAATCACAGTGCGGTCTCGCGGAGCACAGCGGCGCGGCGGGGCGGGCTTGTGCGCCCGCGCATCACGCCACCAGTTGCTAAGCGAAGCCGCCGCTGTTTTACCCGACTGCGTCAGAAGAAGGGTAATGTCTTGCTGTGTTAGCGGAGCGGGTCCGCTACACGAGCTTCCTGACTGGACGCCTTAAAATTCCACCTGCCGTAATCACGTTCGCTACCCTGGCAATGTGGTCTCTACCGGGGTGAAGGACCAGGATATCGAGGACAGCGAAGGAAACGGCGGTTTAGGAAGGAAAAAGGTGTATTATTAAAGAGGAAACAGACAGTAAAGAGAAACAGAAGAAAAAGCAAGCATAGAGTATAAAAAAGGACAGACACAAAGAGCTAAACATAGACTAATAACTAGAAACTATAAAGAGGGTCCGTCCTCGACATCGCCCTCCTCGTAAACTAACAGTTTACCTTAAGTAGCAGGCCGGGACAGACCCTAATACTATGCTACAACTATATAATGGAAAAGAAACAAAATAACTTAGTCACTAAAATTAACGTCCAGCTTTGCGAGCTTCCTGACTGGACGCCTTAAAATTCCACAAGCCGTAATCACGTTCGCTACCCTGACAATGTGGTTTCTACCGGGGTGAAGGACCAGGATATCGAGGACAGCGAAGGAAGCGGCGGTTTAAGAGAGAAGGAAAAAGGTGTATTATTAAAGAGGAAACAGACAGTAAAGAGAAACAGAAGAAAAAGCAAGCACAGAGTATAAAAAAAGGACAGAGACAAAGAGCTAAACATAGACTAATAACTAGAAACTATAACGAGGGTCTGTCCTCGACAGTTGTCGTCCTAAGCAAAGTATGAAGGGAAAATTTGTATAGCACTCTTTAAGTAGGAACGCTTGACACGCGGGAGTACAGTTACCTACCGCTCCGCTGTTCTGTTTCATAGAGTAGCCCAAATGAGGAGTGTGTTAATATTTGTAAAATGGCTTGACATTTATTTTTCTTATATTTAGAGGCGATTCTTTTTATATTTATTATTATTATTATTTTTTATATATATTGGATTAGATATCAGTTGCTCGTTTGCGTCTTTAAATATTTATCTCATTCAACCTGTCACCCTGTATATTTGAAGGTGCTGCCGCCGATAGATCTACAGGTAACGCGATGGTTTGGATATATCATTCATAGTGTCAACTATGGGTAGTGCACAATTACTTGAATAAAGAATTTTTTTCTGTACACTTCTTTAAAATGTGCAAAAAGTAATTAATTCTTCACTATAAAAGGCCCTTTACATGTTATCAAATAAAAAATAAAGAGGAAACCAAAGTTTTCAAATCAAATCTTAAAATTGTATGACCCTATAAGATTTGTAAGGCCTATAACTGTGAAAATTAAAGTAAATACGTTACAAAAACACTACACTATGTTAGTTGCCACATTTTTATTTTAGTTGTACCTAACTAACCTAACCTATTGGTTGCAGACATACAAATACAATACAATACAAAAATTCTTTATTGTACACCAAAAAAAGGAAACAAATACAATACAATTAAATTAAAAATAAGCGGTGGTACAATGGGCGGTCTTATCGCTTTAAGCGATTTCTGCCAGACAACCTTTGGATGGAAGTAATTATATAATTCACAGGAAAAAGACGGCGGTGTATTAGGAATTACTAATCAATAGATAAAAATTGATAAATAAATGCAAATAAACATATATTTATAAATAAGTAATAAAACCAATACATATATATGAATACCATAAACTACTATATATTCTTATACCTATAAATATAAAATTTCTAAAACGTAATTTCAAAACATAAAAATACCTAAGCAGTCCAAGTCACACTAAATTAAGGTAGTGTATTTTTACCATATTTTTGAATATGTTCAATGATTTCGCTTGTTGAATAAACAAAGGTAAAGCGTTCCACAAACGAATAGCCTTAACAGTAAAGGACTTGTAGTAATACTGGGAGGAATGCAATGGCATCTTAAGTTGGAGAGTTGAAGAAGAGCGCAGAAGTCAGGGGTTGGATTGATGGGCGAATTCCAATCGCTCCTTAAGGTAAGGTGGTGTGTGAGGAATGAATAAGATGCCACAAAGAACATTAAGAATATGAGCATTCCGGCGAAGTCTAATGGGTAACCACTTCAGCTCCTTGCGATAAATGGAAACATGATCAAATTTCCTCAGATCATAAATGAAACGGATGCAAAAGTTTTGTAGACGTTCGAGCTTGTTGAGCTGTTCTTCGGTTAAATCCAGATAGCAGGCATCAGCATAATTAAGAATTGAAAGAAGAAGAGTTTGGGCAAGCGCAGTTTTCGTGGCAATAGGTAAGAAATTACGTAACCGTCTGAGAGATGCGGCAGACGCAAACAATTTGCGGCTGGTCTCAACTAATTGAGGTGCCCAAGATAGCTGCCTATCAATGATTATACCCAGATTTTTTACATTGTCACTAATTTTATTGTAGGTGTCGTCTATGATAACCTGCGGCAAGCGAAACCAATCTATCTTGGATACCATTCTGGCGCTGCCAATAACAATCATTTGCGTTTTCGTTGCGTTTAGCTTAAGACCAAATTGTTTACTCCACGTCGAAATATGACGGAGATCATTATTGATTTCCTCAATGGCTTCGTGCAGGTTTTCAAGTTGCCGGTGAGTGTAAATTTGTAAATCATCTGCATACAGGTGATAGCATGAGTTAAGACTGCGGGAAATTGAATTAATAAAGATCGAGAAGAGAAGAGGAGATAAAACGCCGCCCTGTGGAACGCCAGCACTAATGTCACACCAAGAAGAGAACCTCTCATCAATGCGAATACACTGCCGACGCCCATGCAGGTAACTATGAAACCAAGAGATTACCGTTGGAGATATGTTAAGAGTGCGTAAAAGTGCAATCAAAATGTCAAAATCAACGTTGTTGAAAGCATTGCTGAAATCAAGCAATGACATTACAGTGAGTTGCTGTTGCGACATACTATACCTAATGTCATCAGTGATCCCAACAAGAGCAGTTACAGTGCTGTGTCCTGGTCGGAAGCCGGATTGAAAAGGGTTAAGAAGGTTGTTACGTATGAGAAAAGGAGTAATTTGATTATGAACTAGTCGCTCTAGCAGCTTTGATAGAAAGGGAAGTATAGAAGTAGGTCGGAAATCAGAAAAGTTAGATGGGTTAGCTTTTTTGGGAAGAGGAGTAATGAGAGCTTCCTTCCAAAGGGAAGGAAATTCCCCGCTGCTGATAGAAAAATTAAAAATATACCGGATCACAGGTAAAATCTCATCAAGTATGAATAAAAACATTTTACGACCAATATGGTCACTGCCAACAGCATTGGACGAAATAGATTCTATGCCCTTCTTAACATCACAATCAGTAAACTCTTTTGAAGAAAACGGAGGATGGTCGGCAGTTGGAAGCGTGGAAAGATAATTTAAGGTAGATGTTTTAGTCGGCCCGTCGAAGGCAACCGAATTAGAGAAATGATGATTAAGAGTATTAAGGTTTAAATTTTTTGGGAAACTATCTTGACGTGACTTACCAACTCCCAGCGACCTAAGAAACTTCCAGACTTTAGTCGGATCATCAGTTTCTAAAGAACTATGAATATGTTGGCGTTGTCCATCCCTACACAACCTATTGCAGTGATTACGACGCTCATTATAGATGCGCTTATTCTCGTCTGTAGGACTGTACTTAAATCTGGCCTT
>NW_020653854.1:15513841-15530048 GCF_003589595.1 Hyposmocoma kahamanoa | reverse complement strand
ATTGCGTTGGTACTGCTAGGCAGTAAATACCTGCTATAATTAATGACACGTACAGTACAAGCACGCATAGTTCGTATTGAACGAGATTTTAACTAGCTTTGGATAAATGCCAGCGCGTAGTGCAACAATGACTAGAAATAGCAGCTATACTCTCGCCAAAAATAAACTTTGGAAACCAATGCTCTTCAATAGTACATAGACAAAGTGCGCAATTACGTGTAAAATAATAGCTTTAATTTTATTGGTTCTCACAAGACTAATGTTAGAAATTACTATTTAGAGCTCGACACAAATATTATTGCTGTATAGGATTTATTCGTAACGCGTAGGTTGTATTGAAATTTGTTACTCGCAATAGGCAGGATCAAAGGTAACACTTATGAAGAGTTTATAAAGACCAAACTGATAAAGCCTGGTATACGTCGGGAAACATATTCACAAATAAACGACACCGCTTAATATCGCCCACCGATATTTAGAAGTACACGCCCTGTACACATCGAGCAAAATCTGCTAATAACATACCTTTGAGAAATTTGCCTAAAGTTATTAACTGAATATTGCCTAGGTAATATTGTAAGCAAAGTTCGCAGGGTATGCAGTCATACCTTGCACACTTTGAATATAACATACAATTAAATGCAAATAACTACATTAAACTGAACCAACTTCGAACTGCAACTCTAAAATTCTACCGACAGGACAGTGATCATATTTTGTCTTCGTATTTTTAATTAAAACTTACGCCACAAAATACATCAGTGAATTGTCCAGCACAGATATGATACAGAATCTAACGAAATTTTTATCGAGCGGCCTATCTACTTAGTAAATAGGTAGTACCAATTATTGACCAACTTCGTATATTAGTAGGGTCGACAAAGGACGGATTGTCTGACGTTGTAATTTGTCTGCAACGCACGCCCATTCATTGTATAAAGTGTCCATATTCCATATAGATCACCACTTTGTGTAGTGTAAGTGAAAGAGTCTAGTAAAAGATTGCATTAAGTAAAGAAAAATACAATTGGCGGTTTATAAATTCGTACATCATAAGACATCAAAACAACTCAAACAAAATACCGAGCGAATGCAAGCAAAAAATTCGACAAAACCAATTTTACTACTGCTAGACTAGTTTACTTTAGTTACTTCCATAGTATAATGTCCTACGGGATTCTCATGTGGGGTAAAGCGGCAGATATTCAAACCATATTTCTATTGCAAAAACGAGCAATTCGTTCTGTGTACCGTCTAGGCTCTCGGGTTACTCTCAGAGAAAAGTTTAAGGAGACTGGTATCATGACCGTGGCATCAAAGTACATTTACTCAAATATTTTATATGCCCGTAAAAATATACATAATTTCAATAAGAAAGAAGATATCCATAATATTAACCTTAGAGCTAAATCCAAACTCACGGTACTACGATTTCGTTTAACCAAGGTAAACAACTCTTTTATGGGGAACTGTATACGTTTTTACAATAGTGTTCAGGACGAAAACGTGTTCGCGCCCGTATGATTTAATGTTGTAATTTAATGTTGTAATTTATTATTGTAATTTATTATTGTTAATTTCGTGTAAGATTTTGGTTAATAAACGAGAGGGAGAGAGGGGTTTTGCTTGGAGTCTGTAGGGTTCTCCCGTCCCGCTCCTGCATTGGTGCCGTCCCGCTCGCACACTTGAATAGAATGCGAGCGGCACGGCGGGCCAGCGATGATATAAAAGGCGGAGCGTTGGGAGCGGAACGACATTCCAAAACTGACTGCGAAAGAATCCGAAGACGTTCCAAATCTCACCGCGATCCAAGCAAGACCAAGATCAAGAAGCTCAATTTACAACCAGGCGTTTTTCTCATAATCCGCCCCCACATTTTCTGGTCCTTCAGCAGCCGGATTACATCAAGAAAGAACAATGCCAGTTACCAGAAGCGCAAAATCGTACCCCGTGAATACCCAAGAATCCTCGTCCACTGCTCCAACCTGTTCGACGGGCACCGACACGATCACGGGGACCGAAAAGACTGCTACGACTTCAGAACACACGCGCTCCACGTACGCCACACGTACAACCGGTGCAACTGTGGAAACCGACGCAACGATCAGACAAATCGACGCCGCGCCGACTGCCACCTCGCCAGTCTCCCAACTAGTAGAGAGACCCGAAGCCGGCGCCACTACAAGTGAAGCACCACGGAGAATATACTCTCCTAAATCTGTTCGATCTTTTCGATCCGGTTCTTCGAACAGTCGTCGTAGGCAGCTAGCGGAAGCGCAACAAGAATTATTGAAGCTGAAAATCGATTTAATATCTGTAAAGATCGCGGCAATGCAAGAGGAATCGGACGAAGACGAACCGGAGGAAGCCACGATCCGCGAAGAACGCACATCGGAGTGGATTCGCACAAGCACTATTGGGTTGAAAAGAGAAGAGCAGGAAGACTACACTGCCGCCACACGTACGAAGGAAGATATATTGAAGGGAAGACCTGCCGAATCACAGGCGCCGCCGCCGACGCGCGACGTCATTCGACAGGAAAAAATCTCCACGTACGCGGCACCTGCGACAGCTGGGACCGGGTGCCCCCCCACCAACTACGCGGGGGGAGCGCCCCCCTCTACATACGTCACGCACACAAGTGAGAGACAACAGCCGCAATACTATCGTAACAACGACGGCCACCTGGAACATAAGCCGCCGAGCGACATATGTTATGAAAAGTTAGCAACGGCGATCACTACTGCGGCACGAGCGATTCAACCCACTACTGCAAGACTTCAAGAATTACCCATATTCAACGATTCATCAAGCGACTGGCTGCCGTTCAAGACAGCCTATGAAGAATCTGCAGGACTGCTTACAGAACAAGAGAACCTGGCGAGGCTCCGGAGGAGCTTGAAAGGCACCGCTAGGGAAGCAGCTCAATGTTTATTCGTCGGAGCCATGTCCTCCAACGAAGTAATGAGCTTACTGACGTCAAGGTTCGGTCGTTCGGACGCGCTCGCACTGGCCGAACTGAGTAAGCTACGCACCCTTCCACGTCTGGGCGAACATCCGAGAGACATCTGTAACTTCGCATCGAAGATCATCAACGTCACGGCCACATTGAAGGCGCTAAACAGACCGCATTATCTACACAACGCCGAGATAGTGCGCGCCGTGGTTGAGAAGCTGCCTTCAGCATTGCGCTATCGATACTATGACTTGTAGCCTGACTGAGGCGGCGCTAGCAAGAAGGATCGGCGCAGCGGGTACACCAGCACCCTTTTACATTGAGGGTGTAGCCGGCACACGAATCAACGTCTGCGAATCGCAACAAGTACGCATTTCTCTGCGCGGGCGCGACACGAATGAGCATACAATAACGGCCCGCACCATGAACAACTTGAAGCTATCGCCGCAAGCAGTCCCACGTAACGTCATACGAGCTTGCCCCCACCTGCACGACTTAGAAGAGCATCTCATCTACGAAGAGGGATCACCTACGATACTGCTGGGTCAAGACAACTGGCATCTTTTACTCACACATGCCGTGCGACAAGGAGACCGACACCAACCGATCGCAACACTCACCGATCTAGGTTGGGTTCTACACGGCACTAAGAGATCGAATGAAAGAGTCAACACCCACAAAGTACTCCACGCTGTCGCCCCTGATGATGAAGAGTCCATGGAGCAGATGATGAGGGAACACTTCAGCCTCGAGTCATTGGCTGTCATACCGAGACGCAGCCACAACGACGACGAGCGACGAGCACTGCAACAACTAGAAGATAAAACCCGCCGTTTACCGGCGGGAGGCTTTGAAACCGGTCTTCTATGGCGTAACGAGCACGTTCGTCCACCTGACAGCTACGACGTGGCGTTAAGAAGATTGGAACTAGTTGAAAAGAAACTCGACCGCGACGAGGAACTGAAAAAGAGATGGATACCCACCAAAATGAACGTCGCAGACGACGCCACCCGCGACGTGCCACACGACTTCGACTCTAATCATCGATGGTACAGGGGGCCGGACTTTCTATATATGTCGGAAGAAAATTGGCCTCAAGAGGAAGTCACGGACGTCAACGTCACGGATGAAGAACGGGTCCACCTCACCACAGGCGTCGGCGCGCGACTGAAGGAAGCTCTACCCGCGCGCTGTGGTCCGCGCGCGTACTACAGTTCATAGACAGGCTGCGGACGCGCGCACAACGATGCGCCGCTTTAAGGAAGAGAACGAGGAAAAATGCCGACGCCGACCCTACTTGGCGAAAAAATGATACAGAAAGCAAGAAGACGAATACTTCCGAAGCTGCGCGTGGAAAGCAAGTTTTACACAAATTTAAAACGATCGACGCCTCATATCTACGCCACGCCGAGTCGCTGTGGATACGAGCACAACAGGAAGAGGCGTTCACCGAGGAAATCAACGCCCTCATGAGGGGGACCCCCTTTCCCCCCTCTAGCCGCCTTATGAAATTATCAACGCTACTCGACGGCGAAGGCATAATACGACTACGATCGCGTATAGCGGCCGCGGGTGATATCACTGAGCAACAACGGTCACCAGCCGTGCTTGATGGAGACCACCCGTGGGTGCGACTGTATATCGCCTGGATACACAAACAGACGCACCACGGAGGCTTCGGCATCACCACCAGCGAGGTACGACAGCACTACTGGCTCCTACGACTACGCAACGCTGTGCGAAGCGAACTGAAACGTTGCCGAGTGTGCCGCATCATGAGAGCCACGCCTCCACAACCCTCTACTGGAAACCATCCGCCCAGCCGCCTCCCTCACCATCAACGCCCGTTCACATACACCGGGCTGGATTTCTTCGGTCCACTCCAAGTCGCAGTAGGCCGCACACGATAAAAAAGATACGGAGCGATCTTCACCTGCCTAACCACGAGAGCGGTCCACGTCGAGTTGGCCGGAGATCTGAGCACCGACTCCGCCATCATGGCACTCCGTCGCTTCATATCGCGACGCGGATGCCCGACGGAGCTGTGATCTGACCAGGGAACCAATCTCCGCGGCGCGGACGCCGAGCTACAGAGGGCAGCACTAGAAGCTATACAGGAAGACGCCAGTATCCGGTTCATCAAGTGGAGATACATACCGCCGAGCGCACCGTTCATGGGAGGAGCATGGGAGCGTCTGGTACGGAGCATCAAAACAGCTCTGTACACCGTACTGCACGAACGCGCCCCGAAAGAAGAGGTCCTGCACACTCTATTGGTCGAGGCAGAGCACACCCTCAACAGCCGCCCTCTCACCCATGTATCCACTGCTCCAGAAGACGAGAACCCCCTGACTCCGAACCACTTCCTACTGGGGGGTCCCTCACGAGTACCACTGCCTGGAGCCTTCACGGACACTGACATCGATGGGCGCAAAATCTGGCGGACCAGCCAACGACTGGCCGACATGTTCTGGTCACGCTGGATAAAAGAATACCTCCCTGATCTCCAGCACAGACGAACTCCGAGAGCCACCAACGGCGCGCTACAACTGGGAGACTTGGTGTTCATAGCCGACGGGACGCTACCACGCAACACCTGGCCCCGCGGCATCATTGTGGCTACATACCCAGGCCCCGACGGAGAAATAAGGGCGGTCGACGTGCGGACAAACAGAGGAATTCTGCGCCGTCCTACAAAGAAGCTGGTAATCATTGCAACGGGAGGCAACGAGACAACGAAGCACGAACCCTAGGACGTTCCAGCTACAAGCTGCGGCGGGAGAATATGTTCAGGACGAAAACGTGTTCGCGCCCATATGATTTATAATATTGTGATTTAATGTTGTAATTTATTATTGTAATTTATTATTGTTAATTTCGTGTAAGATTTTGGTTAATAAACGAGAGGGAGAGAGGGGTTTTGCTTGGAGTCTGTAGGGTTCTCCCGTCCCGCTCCTGCATTGGTGCCGTCCCGCTCGCACACTTGAATAGAATGCGAGCGGCACGGCGGGCCAGCGATGATATAAAAGGCGGAGCGTTGGGAGCGGAACGACATTCCAAAACTGACTGCGAAAGAATCCGAAGACGTTCCAAATCTCACCGCGATCCAAGCAAGACCAAGATCAAGAAGCTCAATTTACAACCAGGCGTTTTTCTCATAATCCGCCCCCACAAATAGGAATCCGGAGCATATATTAAGTTTATCATTTCCTAAGTTTAAAAACTACATAAAAAATAGTTTTGATCGAAAAATCATATTACAAAATTGAAGACCACGTGTTAGATAAAGATGTATGGAAAGATGACATGGCTCCAGAATCCACACAAATTTGATTCAAAGCATTTAAGTTTATTTGAAAAGAGCAATCCCTAGAGTTTCTTGCTCGTTCTTCTCAGGAAGGTCAGCGTAGTGAACGAGCAGTAGCTTAAATGTGACGTTTTCAAATGTAAATTTATTTTACCTATGAAATAAATAATCTTTGACTTTGACTTTGACCAAATCTGTAATAAATGTATAGAAAAATTCGTAAGGTCTGCTGACTCGATCTGTAGCCTGTAGCTCAGTTTTTAGAGCGGTCGCTCTGGTATCGCACAGATGCAGGTTCGAATCCTGTCAAAAGGGATAATCAGCGTGAAGGCGATGTTTAGGAAGGTTGCCCATTATAGGTTGGTGTGGATTTCCTGTAAATGGGCAACATTTGACACACGCATGGACAATTTTTGTAGCTAGATTTCTACCATTTAATATCCAAAATTTGTGACGTACGGTAGAAAATAACATTTGTGGACCTATAAGCCTCAATAATATGTGATAGTGCCTAAATATTAAAGTAGCCAAATGGTGACGGGAGTCAAGAAGTATAGGATGCTTAGTGTCATAATCGTAAAAAGAATTACTGAGTCTACCACCAACTCTAAGTAAAGCGTCATGAGTATTATAAAATGGATTGAGATTTATCAATTTATTTTGACTCGACAATTGCTTATTATTTTTAAGCAAATTGTACTTCTCTTTAAATGAATCAAGTTGAGCAAATTTACAAAGTCAGTTTATTGAAGAATTTAACTCGGATAGCGTTAAGCGCCCTGTACGTTTAACGTGGGAATTAAAATAGGTATGAATGGATCTATGCACATAGGCCATCACACGCTGCAATTTACCTAAACTAGAAAATCGTTTTATGAAATTTGATAGATATGTAACCTAAACAGTGTTATCAGTATTTAAATGACATTGAACTTTGAGCTCTGGTAAGTCAATGTCTTTTATGTGAGACGGCTGCTTCGGCAAACACGACTCATTTTGCATGAGAAAAGGTGGTCCGGACCACCACAAGTCACAGGTTTCTAACTGGTAAGCGTCTGCATCACGTGACCCGATGTCAGCGGGGTTGAGTTTCGTAGGTACGTACCGCCATGTGGCAGGCTCGGACTTTTCAGCGATTTCACTAATTCTGTTAAAAACAAAAGGCTTAAGTAAGTGTGCCTTAGGTGATTGTAACCAACCAAGGATAATGGTCGCTCCCACAAACGCGACGATGACTCCAAGAAACGGGAACGGCGTCGTCCCAAGTTAATTTTGATGCCCATAATTTTTGCAATATTATTTTATTTATATTATATGGTATTGGACCTGAAATTAACCAAACCCAACTTAGTTTTGCTTAATGTTGGCTTATTTTTACCCAACGACATATTTTGAGAGCCGAGAACTGTCCAAAATATATCGGCACCAAGAAGCATATGCCACTTGAGCGGGTGTGTGGAACGTAGGATCAGCTAGTGTAATGTGTTGTGGTATGTTAAGTGACTCATAGTCAACCTTTGTATTTGGTAATAATTATGTAATGCGAGGAACGACATAACAAGTTACGTCCTCGGTGTATGAATTTGTAAGAGACGATATAAGGACGTCACAGCGCTTTGATAAGCGTGATGATTGAAAATTCAGTCCTTCAACCACAGTTGTGGCTGAAGAAGTGTGTAAATTGAGTTTAGCACATAGACTTTCAGTTATAAAGCTAGATGTGCTGCCATTGTCTAACAAGCCACGCACTGTATGGTTTTTTCCAGTGCCATCTGTCACCTGAATTAAGGCTGTGGATAACAGTATATAATTGTTGTGAATGGCTGATAAGGCAATGTCTTGAGGAGGACTAATTGGTTGTCCTTGAGTTTCAGGGTGCAGCGCAGCATGAACTAATGTAACATCGTTACTAGAGCTGGGACCTTCAGGTGCTATCTGTGTTACCTGAGAGGTCGAAGCGTGTTCATGCAACAGGCTATTGCGCGACTTGTTGCAGACGCAACATGGACCTAACTTGCAAACATTGACGAAATGTCCCTATCGTAAACAGTTTAAACATAATTGCGCCTTTGCTTAAGCGCCTTTGCTTTTTCAACCCTAATTTGTAAAGGAAGTGATTTGAACCTTTGACAATTATGAATTGCGTGATTATTTTTGCATAACGGACAATTTCGAGGGGGAGGAGTTTGCTATGAAGGATTTTTGACGGATATGGGTGGTGTCACTAGACCTACGTTTTTTATGAGCTTCCTCCATGGTTTCTAATTAAAAGTTAAATTAAAGTAATTCTTTTAAATTGTTACAACGAATTTCCCATTCACGATTCGTGTTTAAGTCCAGTTTATCAGAAACAATGTGGATAACTAGTATGTCCCAGTGCTCAGTGGGAAGTTCAAGTGTTTTTAGTGCCCTGAGGTTCCTATTCACCGTGTCTATGACGCCACGTAAAGACTTTGATGATTCCTTAGTTATAGATTCTAAATTAAAGAGTGCCTGATTATGGTTATCTACGAGCAGTCTTTTGTTATTATAGCACTCACAAAGCAAATCTCAGGCTATGTCATAGTTGTCACCCGAGAAATCAAGAAATCTGATAATTAACGCAGCACTATCTTTCAAAGCAGTACGCAAATAATGAAATTTATTAATTTTAGGTATCGAATTATCTGTGTGTATGAGACTACAGAAAGTATCGTGGAATTCTTGCCAGTCCTGATAATAACCCGAAAAGCTAGGTAAATGTATAGTAGGTAATTTTAATTTTGGCCTACCATCAAGTGCTTTACAATAAGAACCTGAATCCGAATGTTCGCCGCGCGCAGAGGTGCCCGGCGGCTCCACCAGCAAGCGAGTGCTTGCGATCGCGCTGAAGTACTGAGTCTCAAAGGACTCACGCTCCGCAAACCGCTCCTCTGGAATATCACATGTATTGTCTATGTCACATTGGATGCTATCGAAATCACCATAAAGTTCTTCCATTTTTGATAAACGGAGATTTAATTCCTTTAATTGAAGTGTACTTAATTGTTTGCAACTTTCAACAGTTAATAAATAGCTTTTAAATTGAGTAAGCTTAGTTTTATATGATGCGCGCTTTTTAATTAGGCCTTTGATATCCATGGTGAAATAAGCAATGAAAGAATTTAAATACGATTTTAAAGTACAAGATATTCAAGTTTAAAGAAACTTTAGCGAGATGTAATGAGTTGCTAGAAAGCGGCCGGCCGATGCAGCGAACCGGTTTTGCACGAGTGCTCGTCGCATTCCACAAGCAAGTGATCGTCAGAATTTTTGTAGATTATGCACAAATAATTTATTGTTTAGCAAATTTATAAAAACAGTTCGTACACACACCTATGAAATCTGCAACTACTAGGATCTTTGAAAAAATTTTTAATGACCTTTGATTTAAAAAATTGTTAGGGAAATAGAAAAAATAGGGTATTTTTTATATTTATATTTCTAAGGTAAATAGGTAATTAATGAAATAACTGGTTACGTTTATAAATATGGATGAAATAACAAAATAAAGGTATACAGACCATAAACATAATCATCCCTCTTCTAGATGATTCAGAATTTGCTAAAAAAATTCAGCAATTGACTCATAGATGTCTTGGCTGTATGCACACACATAACAAAATCCCGCAATTTTCACAACTAGAGACATCTATCCACGTGCACGAATATGGTCAATGCTCCATGTCGTAAGATGTTCCTGAAGGAAACGGTATACATTTGAAAATAAAACACAACGCTGAAAAACTACATAAACTAAAGTTTAACATTGAGTTGTGGGAGAACATAGTAACTATGATACAAAAAATAACTTCATTCCTTGAAAATAAGTCCGATATTAATAAAATGACTTATTTTACCTACTTACTTCGCTGACTTCGCGACCCGAAATGGAATGTGATCTCCGACACCGTTGTCAAAAAATAATTAACAAGTCGTCGAATATAAATAGTGTTATTATGAATATTATCAACTCAAACTCAAATAATCTTTATTTCACAGGTAAGCAAATTACACTTGAAATTGTGATGTGTAATGAATGAATAATGAAGTTTTACCACCATGATATTATTAATTTATTTTTTGTGAAATTACTCCACTACTTTGTTATAGTTATTAATACAAAGATGCACATACAGAAAAATTCCTTCAATCTGACAGGATTCGAACCTGCGTCTGTGCGATACCAGAGCGAGCGCTCTAAACACTGAGCTACAGGCTACAGTTCGAGTCAGCAGACCTTACGAATTTTTCTATACATTTATTACAGATTTGGTTTTGTCGAATTTATTGCTTGCATTCGCTCGGTATTTTGTTTGAGTTGTTTTGATGTCTTATGATGCACGAATTTATAAACCGCCAATTGTATTTTTCTTTACTTAATGCAATCTTTTACTAGATTCTTTCACTTACACTACACAAAGTGGTGATCTATTCGGAATATGGACACTCTATATAAATATAATGGGCTCTATATAATGGGCGTTCGTTGCAGACAAATTACAACGTCAGACAATCCGTCCTTTGTCGACCCGAAGAATATACGAAGTTGGTCAGTAATTGGTACTACCTATTTTCTAAGTAAATAGGCCGTTCGATAATAATTTCGTTAGATTCTGTATCATTTGTACAAATTAGCTTTGTGCTGGACAATTCACTGATGTATTCTGTGGCGTACATTTTAATTAAAAATACGAAGACAAAATATGATCACTGTCCTGTCGGTAGAATTTTAGAGTTGCAGTTCGAAGTTGGTTCAGTTTAATGTAGTTCTTTGCATTTAATTTTACGTTATATTCAAAGTGTGCAAGGTATGACTGCATACCCTGCGAACTTTGCTTACAATATTACCTAGGCAATTCAGTCATTGATCTTCAAGATTCGGGATTAATAAGGTACAACACATACAATGTGATATAGAAGATTACAGTTACTATAACATTAATACAGGAAAAATTACGAGTTGCTTTTCAGTTTCTAACTCACTGGTCTTTTTTAGCTTCCCCTCAATAGCATCCTGTTGCTTACGAGTACTACGAACGACATTTGTAATTAGTGGTTTCTGATTACGGCTGTATCTTCTTTATTACGGTCACAAACATATGGAGCATGCGAACACAGAAATCCCACTTCGGGTGAGATGGTGTTACAATCGAAACAAATAGTGTAAAGGCGCGTTTATACGACACGAATTTCATCGCGCTCACTCCGCGCAGTCGAGCGGAGTCCGCGGCGGCCGCCGCGCGGTCGAAGAGCGGAGTCTGCGGTGGCCGCCGCCCAGCGACCGCATGTTCAGAGACCGAACTGTCACGTCAAAATACCTCTATTTATTTAGCTTTTAGCTGGAAGGCACTAGCTTGTCTTTTGTCTACGCGGTCGCCGAGCGGAGTCCGCTCTTCGACCGCGTGGCGGCCGCGCGAAAACTTTCTCCTCGTGTGTCTGGGCGCTAACAGGGTCTGGTATAACAGACAGAGTGACTTCCGCGTTTATAATATTAGTTTGGATTGTCAGAAAATATATGTAGAACATCAGAAAATCTGTGAACTAGCAAACGCCCATAACATGTAGGTTTTAGGTAAGATTGCAGCATACAACATCAAGTACGGCTAGGCGGAGTTACATCATTACTCAGAGCTGGCAGGGAACATTAGTCCTTGCTCGCCCATTTAGACGGCCGCAAGTTTTCAACATGCAACCTTACCATGCAGATAATAAGCTAGTTTTATTTTTAACTATTGATTTGTCATTACTTGTGAATACTGTGAAGCGTTCTGCCGATAAAAAGACGACTATGTGTAAAATGACTAGGGAACTAAACATATCGAGTTCTTAGGTTTTCGCGACACACATATATATATATATATGTTATGAGAGATAATAAAATATTAATTAAATTAGTATATATGTAAATACAATATAAATAAAATATGACCAGTTACTCCAGTGGTTCTCGGCAATCCATTGAACAGCAGATGACCTATATAACGAGAGAAACCCGACTTCAAAGAGACCTTTAGGGTAAGACTTTTAAGTCTAGATGGGGCACCTATCTGATAAACGATACCTGGCCTCCCAGCACCCTTATAGCCAGTCCTGTATGAGGTTCGTTAGAAGGTCAACCTGAGACCCCGATCCTCACACCCAACAAAGCCTTCAGACAGCTAATCGACCTTGTATAATGCCTAAGTCTCGTTTATACCCTTACGCGCTCCAAACAAAATCATTCATTCACGTTCTATAAATAAAATAAACATGCAAGTTACGCTCCCTAAGTTACGCTTTGCATTTACGCGCTGCTATTTAACTACGCTTCCCTACTTTGAAAGCAGCCGCGGATGTTTATGTCAAGAACTAGAGGGTGATGATGAGTTGTGCAAGGTAGTCTGAAAACCATTAGTATATCAAGTATACCAAAAGTAACAGTTACCATTCTGTGATCCCCTTACATTAGGTTACAGCTCTAACCAGACTTCACACAAGACGCAGGGGGTCAGGGTTGTCTATAGCCGAGACGATGTACCTCATTGACCAGTGATTAAAGTTATAAACACCAAAATGGCTCAGGCCTTGTGTGTGTACTGTAGTCTAGCTCTACTCTATGAGTAGAATTACTGGCTGAGTGAATACAGTTTTATATTTATACAGTTAAGAATACAGTTTTATATAGTTGTGTTTTGAAATAGGAGATAAGAAAAGAAGAACATCTTGATAGTTGAAGATGTAACCCCAATAAGTGAAAATGTAAAAAGTACAATAAAAACCAAGTTTTGAAGATTATCCCAGTCCATATTTATAAAAGTAGCTCTCGCTACGCTATTTAATATTGTTTTATAATTGATACCAGTGAAAAGTGCAAGAAGAGAATATTTATTGTATACCGGCACAAAAATTTATTGGATTCAACGACGTAGACGAGTTTTTGAATCAATTTGAGGCCGTCAGCGTATTAAATAATTGGTCTGATGTGGATAAGAGATACGTGTTTGCATTGTATTTGGAGGGGCCAGCTCTACAATGGTACAAAACGTATTTTTCTTCATACATGACGTATGATGTAATTGCACAGAAGTTAAAAGAGGAATTTCCCTCACAGATAGATTACGCCCGAGAATTTTATTTTACGCGACAGGGGCCTAACGAATCGCTGACAAGTTATTTTTATAGTTTAGATAAGTTAGCGACGAAAGCGAATATTCAAGATGTTCAGTTTATTAGACGTTTCTTGAAATCTTTAATACCCAATTTTCAATGGATGCTGGCTAGTAATTTGTATTTGTCGAAAGAGGAGTTGAGGAAAACAATTATACAAGTAGAAGTTATATTTAATCACGGTTATGATGTGGGTCGACAAAATATTGAATTGCCAGTATATCTTCATAAGGAGCACTCTCACTGTTGGCAAACACAGAGTGACTCTGTACCGATAGTTGGACCCGAGTCTAAGCAGTCGGAATATCAAGTGCCACAAGCACCACTCGTGCAGCAGGATACGCCACGTCAAGTGTATTCACGGGCACATGATAGAGGATCTTCGTCGGGATCTCCTCAACGTGGATGTCAGCAAAGCGCAGCTGAACATTTAGAAAATTTGTCTACAATTGATAGTTTTAGTGTAGATATGGCACCTTTTATATCTGTTTTTATTAATAATGTAAGTTGCGAGGCGTTGGTGGATACTAGTGTTTCGGTTTCAATAATCTCTCGTTGTTTTGCAGAAAGGTTACATTTGCAGATTGACGATACTCCAAGTTTTCCATTGCGTACAGTGGGCGGAACGCCAATAAAAATGCAAGCGTCCACCAAAGTGTTGTTGACACTTAATGGAAAGGAATGTCCATCAAAGTTGCTGGTTGTAGAGGATGTTGAGGAACATCTTATTTTAGGCCAGGATATTTTGAAGAAATATGATTTCAAGTTGTCAAAATTGGAAATTGATAACAAAATTTCTTCTAAGTCCATGACAGATATTGGGTCAAAGAAAGAAAAATCTTCTTTCAAACCGGTATCAAAAAGTTTAGATGACTTGTCGCTAAATAGATCGAAGTATGTAAACTCTTCGGTTTAGCCGGGAATAATAAATAAAGTTGACGTAAGTGATAAGACGAGTCAATTGCGTCAAAAACGTAATTTATATGAAAATAAAATTACATATGTTTTGCCGAAGGTAAATATAAAATATAATTCGGAAAGAGACATTTTTAATCGTGTTCGCGTAAGTGTTGTGAAGAATTTACAAGGCAAGTTTATAAAACGAGCAGCTTCGATAGATTCTCGTAAAGAATGGATAGATAATTTACAATCCAAGCAGCAGCGAAAATTTGATAAAAAAGATAGAGTTGCTTTGATATCTAGGAGATATGATATGCGGAAGTTAGGGTAGTAATTCGATTGAGTAGAGTTAATTGTATTGTGAGAAGATTAGGTATTAATAGGAATAGATTGGGTAGGCAGGATCTACTGCATGTGAAAAGAATGAAAAGGTTCTATAGGAGGTAATTTAATGTTTTCTAGTTTCTACTAGGTTAATTAATCTTTTATATTTGTTTTTCATATGGAACCATCATGACATTGTTATGAATATTTTGAGGGAAGTTGTTATTTTCCGGCAAATGCAGACTTGGAAGGACGGGAAGAGAAGATGGACTACCGACTTGGATTGGATAGATATAACTTACTTTTTCTTTTTTTAATTTGATAGATATATTGTCCTGTGTGTGTGCATAGTTCGTAGTCACCCTCCCAGATGAACAAGAACTGTCTGCATTCGGGGAAAATATATTTATTTAATTATTAGGAATCCTTCATATGGAAAACCCCCATCCCATATGTATGTTAGGAAATGTTGTTAGGTTTAAATGTGTGTTTATTCTGGTTTGTTTAAAGAAAGTGAGAAAAGCTGATGGAACGTGGATAGCTGCAGGATGAGGACTAAGGCAGCTGGGAGATCAATATTTATGTTGCCCAGTGATCGTCCGATGGATGCTCAAGCCTGTGTCGTCGTCGTAACAGCGTGCAAGTTGAAGATAGTTTAGTGATGCATTTAGGAAGTTTTAGTAGTGATGTTTAATTTGTTAGGAACATTCAGCCAAGCCAGGGTAGCTGAAATAAAGAGTTAAAGATTTAGACAGGTTACCTAAATAGCTAGGATAGCTGACGAGTAATTATATTTTGAATTGTGTGATTAGGATGTGATCATGGTCTGTCCTTTTAGATAGGTTTTTGGCAGACTAAAGCCAGAGCCTCCTCGGTAGTTTACTTGTTGGTAAGTAGTAGCTTCCGAGCAGTGTGTGGCTAGCCTATAGTAAAGGCTGATCACTTATGTAAGTTGCCTATCATAGGTAGGGCACCAGCTAGGGATGTTCACCCCTTCAGTTGTGAGGAAGAGGGATGTAGTGTAGGCTCTACTCTATGAGTAGAACGACTGGCTGAGTGAATATAGTTTTATATTTAGAATGTGTTTTGAAATAGGAGATTAGAAAAGATGAACATCTTGATAGTTGAAGATGTAACCTCAATAAGTGAAAATGTAAAAAGTACAATAAATACCAAGTTTTGAAGATTATCCTAGTCTATATTTATAAAAGTACCTCTCGCTACGCAACACAAGCTACGTCTAAGGTTACAGTACCTAGTGCATGTGAAGGATCCGAGTTAGGAGCGGACGACGTGCGCAACCTAAGTCGGGCCCTAGTTCGTGATGTAATGCTGTCCAGTTTGTCCAGGAGCTAGTCTCAGCCAGAAAACCTTCCCGCGGTGTGTTAGCTAGGGAATGTGTAAAAGTTTAGAGTGAAAATGTTGCGTGTACCTAGTGCATGTAGTGGAATCGAACTGCTGAGATCATTCAGCTTCCGAGCCGTTTACCCAGGCCGACCCCACGTGTGATGTTGTGTGGTGTAGGGTAATTGTGTGTGTGTGTGTGTGTGTGT
>NW_020653854.1:15484347-15513831 GCF_003589595.1 Hyposmocoma kahamanoa | reverse complement strand
AATTCAATCGCAATGTAACTAATCAATGCAACTTCGCACCATGAACAACTCCGTCAATGATGTTCTAAAATTACGAATAGGTAAACAACAATTAAATCATGAACACCATCGGAATTGTACAACTAAGAAATTAAGAACGATTTAGCCGCGTCTGAATAAAAATGTGATGATAAAATAAGACAAAGTCAGCACTCCGCCCCTCGCCCCTAGGAAAGGAAAACCCTAGACATAGTTAGTTGAGCAAATATACATACTTAACAATACATATAAATATGGAATTGGTATAAAATACATTTAGGATAATAATTCCTAGAGTACTTGTTAGCCTCATGACCGTCAAATCCTCGCGTCTCGCGTGGTGGTCAGCTCTCGCGTTCTCCGCCTGATGCGCAGTCTCCGCGCCCGCGACAAATGTTGCGAAATAGGAGGAAACCCAACTGCCACATTGCGTTATAAACAGGATCCAACTAACTACTTAAATTCGCGCGCGACACGATAAGGAGCCTATCTTCGACCGTCCCCGAGCCGACTCTACATCCCGAAAAGCTAGGTACCCCACTGACGGCTCCCTGATCCAAGGTTTTAGCCCCGGCTTCCGATTTCCCTTTCCATTAACTTCACCATCCCCGTTTTCGTGCATACGGTTCCTAACTTGATCAATAACCGAAATTCTCTTTGTTCTAAAGGGTGTGGCTACATTAGAGTCCTATTTGTTGGACTTTCTTTAACACCCGCCATTTTGTCAAGATGCGCATCTTGCTTATTGGCATCTGGCGTTTATTGTTCTTACCGGCTCTTGTTACATTTTTTATACAATACCCTTCCTCATAAAGCAATAAATAGTGTTCCCTGTCATTTAGTTTTATGCCGAGAAATTGTGCAACAAAAGCCCTTTCCAAAATTATGCTCTTTGTTTATGAAATGACCATTTCCGTAACCTTTGTCAATTTCGTGAGGGCGAAACAACTATAAAAAAAAAATTAACGCAATTCTTTGAACCCGTTTTGAATTACTTTATGGTACAAATGTGCATTCGCTGTAGAAAGCTTGAATAAATCGTAGTTTCTTTACTACTACCCAATTTCTTATAACGCAAGCCAGTAATGTTTGCTAAATACGTTGTATAATAAATTATGTAATACATAACAAAAGTTATACTGTTAAGGAATCCTACAGACGACGGTTACAAGGCCTATGCCCAGCAGTGGGCGTCGTATGGCTGAATGATGAATATACATAATATACAATAACTTGTAACAAATTTCTATATTTTTATTACACGAAGAAGAGGCATTTCCACATAATACCCACCACCTGTCAATCCTGTGGATTCTCAATGAAGATCGATTCAAGTGCATACGATCTTTCGTATCACTATTTGTTTCGCTTTTCGAATGTATTCAATAGAAAGGTAAATCTACCTGTCCTGATAATAAAGCAACAAATATTTTGTAATAATATGTATAATTAAATTTGAACATAACTCAATTCACAACAAATATTTAGACGTAAATAGTTTTTGCCCTCGACTTCTGGTTTTAACCCCATTTAAACCAGACGTTATCAAAGCGTCGTGTTAAACCCGGGCGCTTACCCATCTCTGGCGATGACCCAACGCTACTGCAAAGCGAGCAGAGGGTCCGGGGTATAATGGATACGACTGCGGGGATTTTACGTGGCAGGCCTTACGGCGGGGTGGCGATACTATGGCGAATGAGCGTATTCAGTACGGTCTCTGTAATACAGTGTTTAAGTGCCCGTCTATGTGCTATCAAGGTTAATATGGGCGAGCGGCCATTTCTGGTGTTCTCTGTCTATATGCCAACTGACGCGATTGATAATTTGAGTGAGTTTACAGAATGTATGAGTGAGATAAGTGTCATTGTACGAAATAGCGACGTCGAGTCGGTTTATATGCTGGGAGATTTCAACGCTCACCCTGGGACACTCTTTGGTATGGAACTTTTCGATTTTTGTAATGAACAGTTGTGGCGTTGTGCGGACGTAGAAAAACTAGGCCTGAACACAGATACCTATACCTTCGTAAGTGACGTTCACGGGTCGCAAAGGTGGCTGGATCACTGTATTGTCACTGAAGCTGCTTGGCTATCAATCACAGATATCCATGTACTACACGATGTGTTCTGGTCAGATCATTTTCCCCTTATTATTACGTGTTACCTTAATTTAATAACACCTAAACATGTAATTAATAAACTAAATGTTAATAAGGTTATCTGGGGGGAGAGAAATTTAGAACAAATTGATAAATATAAAAGTATTTGTAACAATCTGCTTAGGGAGATAGATTTTCCTGTGGAATTTACAGAGTGCAGCGGCAAAATGTGTAACGATCACTTGCACAGGGAAATTATAAACAAATTATACTGTCGAATAGTTGGTATTTTGAAACGGGCAGCTACAGAGAGTTTTAAAAGTAAATATGTAGGGAAAAAGCACCATGTCCCAGGTTGGAATAAATATTTAAAAACACTACATAGTGACGCGAGGCTTTGTTATCAAATGTGGCTTTTATATGGAAAGCCACAAATAGGTGCAATATATAGTAGAATGAAAGAAAGTAAACAAGTTTTCAAATGCAAATTAAGATGGTGTCAGGATAATGCACAGCAATTGAAGATGAACTTGTTAGCTAGTCATCATAAAGATAAAAACTTCTCCGAATTCTGGAAAATGACTAACAAGGTAAATCCAAAGCCGGGTATTGCTATGAATGTAGAAGGTGTTAGTGAGCCTTTTCAAATTGCCAACTTATTTAAGGAGCATTTTAGGGTGTCACCATCTGAGTGTGTGTATGAGGTGCACAACACGGAGGAGTACTCAAGCAAATGTCATGTTCTTTTTAATGCCAAAGACATAGATTTAGTGATTAAAAATATGTCACGGGGGAAGTCACCGGGCCACGATGCACTCAGTGTTGAGCACCTTAGGCACGCTGGTGTACACTTGCCCAGAGTTGTGTGCATGCTGCTTAACTTTTGTGTAGGTCACTCATACCTCCCTGGTGACATGATAAAATCTATTGTTATACCAATAGTAAAAAATAAGAATGGAGACCCCTCGGATAAAAATAACTACAGACCAATATCGTTGTCCACTATTATTTCTAAGGTGTTGGACAGTCTGCTTGATAAGCAACTGAGAGAACACGTTACCCTGCATGATGGGCAGTTTGGGTTTAGACCTGGATTGTCCACTGAAGCTGCTATTTTGTGCCTCAAGCAGACTGTCCGATACTACACAGACAAAAAGACACCTGTCTATGCCTGTTTTCTAGACATGTCAAGGGCCTTCGATCTTGTGTCTTATAATGTACTGTGGCATAAAATGTCAACAGAAACCACACTGCCTGAGGAACTGGTCTCCATTTTCAAATTTTGGTACAGAGGTCAAATAAACCACGTCCGATGGGCGGGTGTTGTGTCAGAGGCCTATGGGCTGGAATGTGGTGTGAGGCAGGGAGGAATAACTTCACCTACCATTTTTAATTTGTACATAAATGGCCTTATTGAGGAGCTCAGCGGCACAAATGTTGGATGCTCTATAGACGGTAAGTTGATTAACAACATAAGCTACGCAGACGACATGGTGTTGTTGTGCCCTTCAGTCAGCGCGGTCAGGAAACTTTTAAATGTATGTGAAAGGTACGCGGAGGCC
This sequence comes from Hyposmocoma kahamanoa, assembly GCF_003589595.1. Classification (NCBI taxonomy): domain Eukaryota; kingdom Metazoa; phylum Arthropoda; class Insecta; order Lepidoptera; family Cosmopterigidae; genus Hyposmocoma; species Hyposmocoma kahamanoa. Next base: position 15,510,153 of record NW_020653854.1, on the reverse strand, counting down.
CATGGGTTAAGGTATAATGCCACAAAAAGTGAAGTTATGATTTTTAAATCTGGTGCAAAAACTTACTCGATGCCGACTGTTACACTGTCGGGCGTTGCTGTACCGGTGGTAAATAAATTTAAATACCTTGGCCATTGGGTCACCGATGACCTTAGTGACGACCTCGACATAGATAGGGAACGCAGAGCGTTGGCGGTGAGATGTAATATGTTGGCTAGTAGATTTGCACGGAGTTCGAAAGAGGTAAAGCAGACGTTATTTAAGGCCTATTGCCAGTCGTTTTACACGTGCAGCCTATGGACAAAGTACACACAGAAAGCCTACAACGCTCTGCGTGTCCAATATAACAACGGATTCAGATTGCTGTTGAGGCTGTCACGCTACTGCAGTGCCTCAGGGATGTTTGCCGAGGCGCGAGTGGACGGCTTTCACGCAATAGTGCGCAAAAGAATCGCATCGCTGATGCGGCGGATGCGGGGTGGCACCAACAGCATCCTGAACACCGTGGCCGTGAGGGAGGACAGCTCCATGCTGCGGCACTGGGTACGGGTGCACCTAACACCCGCTGCCCAGAACATCCGCTTTTAATGTACCTACCAGATTTGTTTCTTGTGTTTAGATATAGGTTTACTAATAATAGAATAAGATTTTAATGTTACTAACAATTTATGGGCCATGCCTGAAATAAATGATTTTTAATTTAATTTAATTTTTTAATAAGATTGGAGGGCAGGGAGCAGAATACGTGCGCACAGCGATGAATAAAAAGTGACGACAATAGGAGCTGCGACAATCTGTCGTCGCGTTTTTATTGTGAATTTTTTTATCGTCTGACGACTGTCGTTCTAGCTGTTCCCTGTGACGGCAGTTTGTCGTTGTAACGATAAAAAATCGTGAACGACAGTTAAACGTATCGTGCTATATGTGAACAACTTCATTTAAATATACAAGTCACGACACTGTATACTGCACGACAATCTGACGTCACGACATAGTGGGAACGCGCCCTTAAAGTGTTATGGTAACTTTTTTAAAGTCATAAGTGCCGAGACCGTAGGTCTAGGTGTTGCGGAGGGCGAAGCCCGTAGCGTCCGCACGCCACCTTACGTAGATAGGATACGGAGACTCTATTACGGTACAAGATTTCACAATTGTTCAAAATGTAAGGCATACTTCCCGATGTAGTGCAAATAAGATACTTATAGCGTTGTTCTATCTCGATCGTCTCTCTCTTAGATTCTTTTTTCTTGGAAGATATGCCAAAAAGAGAAGTATTTAGAGAAAAAATGCCAGACAATCACTCCAAATGTCTGATCTCAAACCAGGGAATTTCCTGTACTATGAGTACCAGAGTAACGATAATTCTGAGGGCCCAGACCTGACCTGAATACCCTGATCAGAACCAATTTCAAAATATTTTTGGCTCAAATCAGGGATCGAATCTTGAACCTCCTCATCAAGCGCCCATAGTACTTAATCACTGTGCCACCGAAGAGTATAAGCACACCCTGTAATCTGAAACCGACCACGCGCCGCAGGTCGAGCCCGACCCCACCGTAGGTGGGGTATAGGGCTCGTTAAATATACTATTGCTTCAATGTTGAAATCGAGGTGGTCGTTAACATAATATTTTACTGACCTACTAATAAGTATTTCTATTCCAGTGGTCTGCTACGTAAGCCTTAACTTACTATTATTAACATAGTACTTGGGTAAGTTAAGAATATTGTCAAGAAATAGGTGACAAAATATTTCATGTTAAGAGGTGGGTTTTATTAATATGAAACAGAAAATAAGCACCCAATAGGTGATTAAAAGACCACGAGAAAGTATGTTGAGCCACGTCATACAACGTGACGATTGTAGTAGAAAGTTCATAAGGAAAAGTAGAAGGCAAGCGGGGACGATGAAGATCAATGATAAGTTAATTCGACTGAGGGTAAGAAAAGGCAAGTAATTTGTCGTATAAAGGGGCTATGGAATAAAGTTATGCCTTTCAACAGGACAGAAGAAATTTACTATACTATGAAGAGAATAGAAACAGTAGAGCTACTAGTGAAAGAGTTCGTCCAGGGAAGTTCTGACACCTAACCAATTTCTGCCGCTAAGCAGTTATGTGAGTACTACTGCGTTCCAGGTTTAAAGTAAAATTAAGGTAAAAAAAAAGGTAAAAGTGCTGGTGAAACTCAGACACATCAATTTTGAGGTCGTATTCTGTGCTGTTTACGAGCAAGTGTAATGAAAAACCTCATTGAGCTATGGTTAAAAAAATACACTTCCAATGTTAATTGAGCCTAAGACGAATTTTGTAATATTTAATCTGAGAGTCGGTATTCTATGGTAACGGCTCGGTCGGTCGAAGTCAAGTAGTCAGGTATAACAACTGGCGTATATAAAAAATGCGTATTTAATATATAAATATTTGTAATTTTATAAAAAAAAGTAGTAATTATGTTATAAAACTCCACAAATATAAGACTGACCTTTTTAACAGTAAGCACTTGAAGTTCTTCCTTTTTAACCGACTTCAAAAAAGGAGGAAGTTCTCAATTCGACTGTATGTTCTTTTTCTTTTTTGTATGTATGTTACGCGATAACTCCGGTATTTGTAAACCGATTTTCATGATTCTTTTTTTGTTGGAAAGGGGGTACTTCCATAGTGGTCCCATTTCATTTGGAAGGAAATCATCCACCTCTAAGGGTGGCTGTTCACGCATGAAGATTCATTTCTATAAATAGCGCCTAACTTTAATTTAGGAGCAATTACTTTTAGCAATTATTTAGTTGATTTTGCTATTTCTCCAATTCAAGCGTATTTCCCTCGATATACTTTGAGTAGTATCGTAGTGAGAACCTATTTTTATTATCTCCAGTATCAAGTCCTGTATAGTGGCGAACTAGGGGATATTTCAATGAAATTTAGCAAATAGACGTAATTCCACGTACTTTTGAGGTCGGTTTTTTTAGTACTCTGTACTGAGATTATTAAGTAGTCTATATGTCACGGGCAGGAGGCCGCCGAACTGGAAAGTAAAAAATATATTACAAAAAAAATTGGAGGGTTATTGAACAATATTTCAACTTAATCTTAATTAAAAGATAGTGGCGCACGCGTAACCTCATGCAATATGGGATACAGCAATGAATTTCTCACCGTCCAAGCAAGCTTTTAATACACTAACAAGTGACGGGACAAACAAGTCATGCGCCTGATGGTAATGGTTGCAGTGCCACTCAGAGCTCGCAAAGATCTGAGGGGCACTGCCACTGCGCCCGTCACCATGAGACATAAGTCGACTAGTCCCATGTGCCTGTAATTTCACCAGCACATTACCCTTCCAAACCGGTACGCAGTAACGCTCACACTACTGCTTGGCGGCAGAAATAGGTAAGGTGGCAGTCTGTACTTCCCTGGATGAACTCTTTCACAAGGTGCTCTACTGTTACTGAAGCTCTCTTTACACAGGGTTCTTTTGTAAAATACTAACAACCTAAACAGCTGCTTGCGTTCCGTAATGTAGTTCATTTCAATTCATTTCACAGAAAGAGTAAACAAACAGGTTACTGACCCTACCGTAGACAGTTTAGTCATGGCCATTTGTACTGCCAAGTACAAGTCAAATAATTAATTGAATGATTTGTTTAATTGAACCAGTTGGTATAGTCGACGAAATATTATATTCACCGATTCGTCTTACTTTTTTATCTTTCGAGTACAATAGGACAAAAGAGTGAGCTGTGTCGGTGCCATCTGTGTAGTGTAAACAACTAGTATTTATTAAATACTTTTACGCGTTGGCACTTTTTCTAAACTTGATAATCTTTATGCGTAAATGACATGTTGAATTAGTAAGAAAAGAGTCAGTACTCGGTTTTATATGGAGTACCTACCTAAAAAAAGGTTAAAAAAATAAATGATCTTATGACTAAAGACTAGATTTCAGAAAAAGCATAATCGCACCCATGATTCGTACATACGATGGACCAAGATCATTAAATCCGTGTTGCAGCGCTCTTCGTGGACGTGAAATAATAATGTTGTTAAGAAATATTACTTTATCCGCTCACGCGATACATGCAGCCGTAGACGCATACCACACCTAGAGGTGCCGGTGATGATTTTATTATAATTATAATTATTTTAACGATCTACAATAAAACATATTTGGTTGCAATATCAGTTTAACATTATGCAATTGTGAACAGCGCCATCTATTTGTCACCAATATTCTATACAATACAATGCCATCTAGTGGTCACATACGGTACTTGATAATAAATGTTAATGTTTATATCTCGGTGTGGCCGACACAGTGGCAATGCCTCTAAGTTCTATGTGATTTAAAGCTCTGAGTGGCCCTGCAACTGTCTTACCACCAGGCGCACGACTTGTTACTTGGTATTGTCTAAACAGTGATTATAGCTATGAGAACAACAGATAACGAGACATAAACTTAATTACAAAAATAACAATACGTTATTCTTGGAGAAGCGTAAATTTCATTATGATTTATCAAAACAAAACTTTGTGCATTCGGAAGACAAATGGAGCACGTGGAGGCCGTATTTAATTAAGGTTCATTCTCGAGTAATTATTTTGATTGTGGAGATAATTTAGATATTTTATGAGACGAAAATATAAAAGGAAATGTTCACTGTCTATTTAATAGTACGAATTTATGGGATTTTAATTACATAGGAGATATTTGTAATAAATGTTTAGCGGCTGTGATTTCAAATATATTTTGAAGAATCTGAAGTGAAAATCATTAAGAAATAGAATTCTTTAACAATAACCGTTACTTACTTAATGTATTCGAAATAATTGTTTTAATAACAAAAATAAAACGCAACATCATTTACAGATATACACATACATAAGTACACAGTAGCATATTAAAATGCAAAAGTGTGTATAATGTGAGCGTTACCGTGTTTCGGTTTGAAGGGTAAGGTACTGGTGAAATGATACGGGATGATGGGTGCAGTGGCAATGCCCCTCAGTTATTGGCGAATGGACAAACGTGACACTTACCGACAGGTGCAAGATTTGTCACTTAGTCACATCATAACTCGAACAGCGACGCTGCTATAGAATAATTGGGCTGCCTTTTGTAGTAAGCGATAAGATAGTAATAGAAGCTTTGCTAATTAATGACATACAACTAAAATTTCTATTTCTACTGATTTTGATTCGTTTTTAAAATATTGGCACGCGGTTTAATATTCTTGACAATAATTAGGTTACTTGTTGACAAGAGTTGAGCAACAGAAAAACATAACCAGATATTGAAGATTAGTTATCTAACTTTATTTTGTTTTAATTTAGCGCTTGTTGAGCATGCTATTGTTGATTTTTTTGTGCTTGGCCTATAAGTGTAGGCAGAGAATAAAAAAATAGCGAGATTGGTCACTGTCCGCTCCTCTGTAGCTTTAGATAACACACGGCGCCCCTCATACTGACAGTCACATTGCGTTTTGACGGAATGGCAACAAGGCTGCCAGCGAGGCGTTCGTTAAGGACGATTTTGATATTTAAATTTTGAATATAATGCGATTTCATAACCGATTATTTAGAGATTTTTGTTTATTAAAAGGAAATATTTTAGTGTAGGTCATTTATAGTAGTGTTTCACTTATTATGTTCAGTCTTTTGTTTAAGCTACTTATTTGACCTTATTTAACTTAACTGGCGTAATTTACTGTTGTTTAATATTTAATGAATAAAATCACTATACGTAATTATCAATACATTGATTTGCTCTTACAAATTCACTGGGCACGTTAATCGAGAAAATAAGTAGTTCAGTGATAGGAAATGATGGATAACCATAGCATTTCACGCACACATTTGCGTGTGTACAGACAGCGCCTTGCTGTACGTAATAGTACGTGGGGTGCATTATAAGTTTCCGAAATGAATAAGAAAAAAATACTATAAATAGTCAGAAATGAATTTATTGTTTCTCAAAATATTCTCCGTTAGCGTTAATAACTTTTTCACATGAATGAACAAATTTTGAAAACATTTGTGCCACTCCTCCGTGACAATCTCTAAAACATATTTTTCATATTCTTCGACAGCCTCTTCAGGTGAAGAAAATTATTGACCGCGTAACTGGTTCTTAATTTTTGGAAATAAATAAAAATCACATGGTGTCAGGTCGGGACTGTACGCGCGATGGCTCATAAGGTCAACGTTGTTCACCTTCAAAAATTCATTTGTCTGCCTGGCCGTTATTTTTACGGAGTTTGTCAATAACTTCCGGCAAACAAATGGTCGTGTACCAATAACTATGCACGGTACAACGATTATTCAAAGCAACAGTAGCCATGTGTCCAGTTTTATTTAAAAAAGAAGCAATCATCCGCTTAGACGCACTTTGCACGCGCGTCACTTTGGTTAGTTTCGGCTCATCTCGAAATACCCATACGCTCGATTGCTGCGTTGTTTTGGGATCGTAACTATAAATCCATGTTCGTCACCTGTTATTCTGTACCACACTAAATTTGACGCCCCTTCGATGAATCTGGTAAGAATGGCATTGCACCAAGTGACGCGATTCGTTTTTTGAGTGTCAGTCAAATTGTGTGGGATCCACCGAGAGCATAGCTTTTTCACACCCAAATGTTTGTGTAGTATTGATTGTATTTGCCTCGTGCCTATGCCTAAAGATGCCCGAATTCCATGGTATATCACATGTCTGTCTGTTTTGATCATCGGCGCACAGCATCGATGTTTTTGTTGTTTACAGCAGTGGACGGGCGACCATCACGAAATTCGTCACTGAGATTCAGCCGACCACGTTTGATATCTGCAAACTAGCTATAAATAGTCGTCTTGCATGGTGCTTTATCGCCAAAAGCAGTTTGAAGCCGAGCTCCACTGAGCTGTTAAGTTACACTTGAAGTCATAGAAAATCATACTACGAAAATTTTCTCGAATTAAATCCATGGTGATGTAGACAACCAATTTCTAAAATGACGCTACAATGTAAAAACAAGTGACAGTCAGATGAAACAAACTGTGTTCTACTGTCAAAGAGTTCCATTTTCAAATGTTGTAATTACTTTTTAAATATTGTTTATGCAGTTCCGGAAATTTATAGTGCACCCTATGTAGTAGGTAAATAAGTTTCTACCGTTGTATGTAGAAACTGGGTTATGGTTTAGGTAACCGGAAAAACAGGAATATTTGGCGAAAGTTTGTTTAGCTTTCTCATACGGGTATAAATATTAATTTGAAATATAATTGAATAGTATAGAAAAATATTTTGGTATCGATAAAGCATGCTGTGTCAACATAGTGAATTCACAAGATGTGCGAGATTTTTGCACTCAATCGACCAAAATTTGTGGAATAAATGATTTTTTTATTCGCGATTTCATACAGGTCTCCATAGGAAAAGTTCGTATTGATAGTTAGAATAACCACTTAAAAATTTCACAGACCTTTTGGGTTTTTTAGGTTGATAATATACATTAAATACTCTAGAAGAAATAAAACTGATAATACCACCATGACAAATTGGTAATCTTTTAACCCATTTGCCAAAATAAATATTTGGTGGAGTCGCACAAATTCCATTAGACTGTTATTTTATACATACGCTCATGGGCTTGAATTCCCATTAGGATATGCAGAGATTACCACTTTGCACGAACCTGGCAAACCTAACTTGCTTTTCAAATATTTATCAATCTTTTCATACACGCCCTTTTATTCGTCTTACTACGCCTCCAGCCTTTCTATGAACAATCTCATTTTGATTTGAAAACATGTTTCGTGACCTATTTCTTACAATGTTGCATTCCACGTTAGCTCTTTACATCTCTTTCGTCAATCTATTTTATTCATTCGTTCTATGTGCTAAATTTGATATACATAAGCAACAATTCTATTATTCTTCGTTTTCTTCTTCTTATCGTGTCGATGGTATACACTATAATGCTTATCATTGTGGTGAAAGGATTTGTCAATCGACATAAGGTACTCGACGATTGTTGCTCAAGGTGCGCCAGACTAACAGGAAAGGCATAGAAAAGGAATGGAAAAGGAAAGTAAAGGATTTACGTCGTGCGGTGAAGCTCTTTCGTGCAACCCATTTTATTTAAAAAGATGCGATAAAAAAGAATATGTGTAATTTCTATTTGTACTGAAACGGACAACAACAAAGTTTACTTCTCTCGAGGAGTTGTACTAAAGTACTAGTATTTACTAGTATAATTATGTCAGAGTCTTAGTGGATTAGAGTCGAGAGTGATTAATTGATCTAGCAATAATGTTTCATGCAAATAAGTAAGCGTACGCGGCTGTATACTGCGTTATATTTCCGACACTATAAACTACAAATCCAATAGAGTCTACGCTGTTACCATTATGGCATCATCGTATCTCTAAAACACGACCCTAATAGCTCATCATAATCTAGTACGGAGTTCGTATTTAATTTTCTCGTCTAAACTCTAGCAATCATTAATATCGAACGATGGAGATGTTCGAAAACTATAATGTATATTTTAAGATTTTATTGACATGGTTTAGTGGACACGATATTCCACTTATACCAACCAGTGGTAACGTTGTGGTAGGGAAGAGTGAAAAAAATCAATTTGTCCCCAGCATATATCCGTGCTCGTTGTACGTGAGCAACAATCGCCAAGTACTTTTACGCCGATTGCTAAATCGATGGCCAATTCAGGAAGTTTAGTTCTGGTCTTGGTGAACTAGGTATTACTGCCAAAATTTCTTTACACTGGTACATGGAATATCCTGGTTTCATCTGGATCAAACAATATATCCACTGCTAGGCTTGGATCTCTTTTAGTGTGTGGGTTTAGTCTAATGCTGGTTGGGAGTCCCTGCAGTGAGGTCAAGTATTTGGTGCAATTGTCTGCCACTTATTATATTATTTCAGCTATGCCCAAAATTATACAAAATTATGTTCCGCGTTAAGTGGAGTATACTTCGGTGAAAGAACGCCCTGCTTGTTAATGTTGCGAAGATGTAGGAAAAAATAATAGGAACGAAGTGAATAGCAACAAATCTAGAGAGCCCCAAAAGTACCAAAGCACTTTCTTAGTTTTATGTTATAAGTTCCATTAATTCGTAAGTAACAGTTCTCAGAATATAGTAATTAATTGAAGTTATTTAATGTGTTGAATATTCAATATAACAGGAACACTATTTAAAATAATATATTTGTCTGTCTATGCTTTGACAATATTAATGCCCATGAAGACTGTAACCAATTACCAGCCAAACAATATCAAGTATCTTGTTTCAAAAGTCCAAAAAGTAAACAAACATCGATGCCAAACTTTGACGTTTTCAATCTCGTTGCTGTCACAGTGTTGTTATGGAGTTTTATAATTTTATCAAAAAAAAAAAAATATTTTGAATAATATCTACGATGGGCGACAAACAAGCGGCTACGGAGAAAGAGCTGTTAATAGCTATAAAGGACCTGCTGAAGAAAAGCGGTCATTTAAATAAATTGCAGGCGGAGGTAATTATCATTATGATTTCACATTTGTTGGTAGGTCAATGTTTTACATAATTTTGCAATTTATAGTTGTATTGATATTTCTATGATAGATATAATGTATGAAAATTATACTTTTTTATTACGATCATTTAGGTTGAACTGTAAGAATGGAAACGACAGAGCATTTTTAAGATTGAATTTTTTAAATTGTTTTTAGTGTTTGTTTCGAATAGATTGGATATAACAGATATAAATAAACACTTTTTGTTATTATTAATTTTTCTCCGCGGCGATAGTTTTCGAAAAAATAAGCTGAAAATTTTTCATTTACCAAGGCTACTAAGTCTTATAGTGCCCCCTTTTCTATCTATTATTTTTTGATCTACTCTAAGGAGCGAATTTTAAGCTTTAAGGGTTTTAAGGGTCAACAAAAAAGCAAAATTTCCAGTTATAGGACAGGTTCCCGAAAAGAAAGATTTTCAAACAAGGACAAATAGATTCGCGAACTAGGAATCTGTATTATTGAAAACCTGTCATTCTGGGCTAGAAGCTTTTAAGCCATTGTCCAATACAATGGTCTCTGGACATGCAGGTTTAATTATGATATTTTTCTTCATTACTATAGAAGTCATTATCAGTAAACTAAACTGCGTACGTTTAGAAAAGATTTCAGTAGTGCAAGTAAGAGTCGACCTCAGAATCTCCCGCAAAGAAGGCGAACATTCTTTCAACCAGGCTTTAAATAACTGTTGAAATTGAACGGTATGGCGTGATAATATCGTAGATTTATCTACAAGGGATAATGTACACATGAAATATACAGAAGGCATTGTGTTGTTTGCTCATCCCCTTCGTCAAGTAATCTACGAGAATACTCTCGAAAACCTTGGGTTCTATTCTGTATGAGAAATATAGTGGGTACGTCGTCATTGTTTGCAGTACCGTTTCCATTGCGTGTAACACAAAGATTTTCCTCCTGGAGGGGTTTTTTAGAACCAGAGATGTAAAGTTAATTCACAGTCAATTACGAAAAGAATAGAGCGAGTTTCGGAATTGTTTTATTTACAAAAATAAAAGTGTGCGAATGGTTTGAGTACACAGTTGTGCTGAAATTCACAATTTGTCGTACAGTTTGTGCACTGTTGGGCAGTACTCTAAATTGGAGTTTTCAGGCACAGAAACTACTTCATGAAAAACAATAATGCAGTAGCAGGTGCAGTATTTAACTGTACTAGTATTTCTAGGTACGAACAAAAGTGACCGAAGCACTCCAAGAGCGTCGAATCGTCACCTCATCAAACGACCAAAAGAACGGACCACCACTTCCTACAGATGAAGTATTACTCGTCAACGAACTTGTTAGGGAATATCTAGAGTGGAATGGATACCTCTACACTTCATCTGTGATGTCATCAGAGGCCGCTTTACCAACTGAAAAGAAAACCAGAGGGCAACTTTGCACCGAAGTCGGTGTACGAGATGATGAAAAGTCATCTGCTCTCCCCCTGCTATCTAATATTGTTGCCGCTTACACCGAAAGGATTAAACGGAAGATTAGTAAGATCAACAAAAAAGATGGGTAGGTTATTGTTCCAATTGACTTTATGTTTTCGTATGACGTACCTTCAGTTGTACAATTAAACGATAAAGCCTTTGAAAATTTTCAAAGTTTAATTTACAGCTAAAAATAGTACATTCAAGATAGAAATATCGTTGGTAATGAGCGTTTTTCAGTTTTTATTAGGTGCTAGCAATTGCCAGTCTAATAAGTTTGTTTCTTCGCACATCGACATTTTATCTGTTCAGTGAATAATGGAGTGTTTACTTCGTCAGACTACTTCGCTTTGCCAAAGGAAGAGTAGTCGACTTGCTGTTTACGATTACGTGTACTACTTCTGTTGTACAGTTCTGTTGACAGAACTACTGGTATTTTGTCGAATTTCTATCAGTAGTTCTTTGCACTTGTCATAGACCGGACGCACTTCAAAGAGTGTAGAGAGTTACTACTTTTATTTTGGTTAAGTATAAATTGAAAAAGTCTTAATAACCGTTCAATTGCTTGGTATATTGTTAAGGAGTAAATTAGAGATGAAACGGATATATCGGTAACTATCCAATTGTTTCAATCTGAGAAAAAGTGATTTTTTGAGTATAGATGATTATAATAGGATAAACAGCACCTACAGGATCGTTGACAATTCTCTTTGTTTATTACTTGTAATTCAAAGAATTATGAAGTTAAATAACGTTACCTGTAAATTTAGTACTCAAATTTCAATAAAGGCAAATTATGGTGGATGAAGACCAGTTTTTATAAAAGTTGGTTCTATTTATTTTCATGAACGAGACCACCTTCAGAGGACAGTTTTTCATATAAACGTTTGCAAACTTTCTTAAATTTTAAGTACTACTTGTTAGTGCCAAACGACGAAATGAAAGGATCGCGATCTTCAAATACATTGTGCAAAACCTACCTACAATAATAAAACCGTAAGTAGGTAAAATTTGTTATTTGTCAAATCTGGCTTGGAATTAGTTAGATCACAAACAAATTAATGAAATCAAATTGAAACAAAATAATAACAGACGTATCAAGTGCTAGGCTTATACTTATAACAACTAGAAATTTTAATATAGCCAAATATTGATGTGATTGCTATTTTCCTTCTCCACCGCGAGAAATTTGCACTCGGCACAAGAAACAAACAGCACGATATTAAAATATTGCCAAATTTGCGATTTTTTTCACTGTTTACATTTTTCTGTTACGTATTTGTTTGTATTATTGAATAAATTAATCGTTTTTATAAAAACCAAGTGACTACAATCGTCAATGTAAAAGTGCAATCATTCACCAATCAATCAATCACGGCGATGCGCGCTATAAACCGGTCGCGACATGTTGACGGCAGTGGATCAGATATCCGGCGGCCGGATATCCGGCTATCCGGCCAAGGTGCTCGCCGGATATCCAGGATTCGGCCACATCACTATCCGTTTCATCTCTAGAGTAAATGTTATTATAAAAAAGGGGAAAAAACAAACTGATTTTTTTCCCTATCCTCTGATCGGACAGTGTTTCACTTATTGTTTTAATTCCAAAATCAAATTTTAGTCAAATTTAATTCTTTTTATCAAATAGTATTGGACAAAATAACTGAGAAAGTCTAAACTGAAGTGATACTATAAAATGATTTTCCACCGAGGCGAGGTGAGACGAGGGCAGAAATTTGTAGGGCAAAATTTCAATTCTCTCTTAGCACATCATTGGTGTAACTGGTTTCGTTTGACGAAGACGTGTGAGAGGAGGGTTGAAATATTTGTTGGTGTTTTATTGAACGATATTGCTGCCTACACAGAATGTTATTGAACTCTACAACGGAAATACTATTTATCGATTGGGATGCCTCACACGTGCTTACGTTGGCTATTGATATCAATTGTGAGATTATTACGTACGGGTACGTGCGATTTAAGATTTAAAAAAAGATAGCTTTTCTGCAAATAATTTCAGAGTGCAGTTGAATTTTGAAAATTTATCAATCAAGTCATTTACTATATTGGTATTTCAATATTTTTATTATATTTTTTATTTTTTTGAATTGAATTGAATTTTTATTTTAATACCCACAATTTCAGCGTGAGCTCGAGATGGCTATTAATGGCAATTTTTGGTGGAAATCGGCCGGCGTGATTTCAACTCTCGACTTGTCGCATTTCGTTTCGCCTCTCCGGTGGAAAAGCCCCTTCAATGTTCGACTTTTTTTAAATTCGAAGCCCTTAAAATAAGTAAATTCTGCAAAAATAGACAAAAGCGACTGAGAACATAGAAACTAAAATAGAAAAAAAAGAGAAAATAGAAAAAATATAATAATAACATAGAAATAACAACTTTAGTTTCAAAAACAGACCTGAAGAAAAACTGGCTTCGCCAAGGAGGAGTCGTGAGTGAAGTTTGCAAAAACAACATACACGTCAGCTGTTGTTGAGTCTATTATCATACAAAAACTTTCCTTTGTCTGCTGAATAGTTGAAAGGCGAATTTATACAGTGGAATTTTAACAGGGTAAACATTGTCTGGTAAGATTAAAGTACTTATATAACGTTCCTTAAAATTACAGCTCAGTTGAAATTTAAGAATTTAGTTTAAAAAAAAATCTAAATCAAATAGGTGATTACGAAATGGAACAGAAGAATTCAAATATTTTTTTAGCGATAACCGTTCTCAGAAAAATTACTTAATCAGTAGAAAGTTCACAACTCTTCGTAGACAAATTGGCGATCCGAATCATCTTCATTCTTTGACTAGCGACTAATATTGACTTTCATATTATGAATTTCTGCGTCATATGTATTAATGTATGTCTAGAAACCTCGCAAGACGCGTTACTCATGCATATTGATTTATAACTTCAATACATAAATATGACTCAGAAGAGATGGTTAGATTGCATGTGAGATGACGAATGGGTATAAAGGAAGTAAACAACGAGGTATCCATTATAGAGATGAATGAAAGAAGAAGACTGCGCTGACCACAAATAACAAACAAAAAAAAAAGACAAAGGCAGGAGGACCGTTCTTTGTGTTTTGACCATACATGAGTTCATTGTATCTGGTCTTAAACTACGTATATTGATTAACAGAATAAGGAAATGTAATCTAGGTTACCATGTAGATCAGAGGTTTCCAAATTTTTTGTCTGGTAGACCACGCGATAATTTTTTCGGTTTTACGCAGACCCCCCTCCCTTTTTAATATTACATATCTGAACTTCGGCAGATACTTTGAATTCATGGCCAAAAATGCAGGAAGCTTGGCATCTTTTCCGAGGTAAAGTGTTACTTCGTACCGGGACAGTTGCTTTAGTTGTACCAAGCACAAGTCCGGTCGTGTACGGAGTACTACTGCCACTGAAGGAATGGCTCTGCTAAATATAACCAACTGACCTTGGATCCAATCGAGAAGCGTGGCATGAGGCTTATAGGTGAAATACAAGAGCCGATCAAGGTGAAGTTACCTTGACCTGATCGAGGATGTCATAAAGAAAGGTAAGGTCAATTGTATCCTTAACCGACGAGGATGCATGAAACCACTGATCCGTGTTGTTGAGGCGAAAGATGTGTGCCAGGATGGTAGCTACTGGAAAGATTTTGCCTCTGTTTGCACCGATGTGGGAAAAGAGTGAAGTGAAGTGAAGAGTGAGTGAAATATATGCATACGTATGTACTTAAATTCACTCTTATCTTTTACAATTTTGGTAAAAATTAAGATTACTCGTGACAGGCTGATGGCTTGCCGCCTACCGCCTGTCAAACAGAGTTCATGGGTACGAATCCGTGCTGGTACCTCTGAGTTCTCGGAATTTGTGTGCAAAATTTAATTTGATATTTAACATGCTTTTCGGTGAAGGAATACATCGTGATGAAACCTGCACGTCGAAGAAGCTTCACAATCCTCCGAAAACGTGTGAAGTCTGCAACACGCGTTGGCGCACCGGACTATGGCCTAAATCCTCCCCTGAGAGGAGACCCGTGCCCTACAGTGGGATATATAAATAGGTAACCTTACCATCAGATAACATTATAATCGGATCGAAGGCATTTTTTCTGAGTGTTCGATCTTTGTGTTAATAATTAACGCTCACAATAATAATGCTCACAATCAACATAGCCCCGCACTAGGGAAACCCTGTGTCGCGGGGTGCCATGGACACACACATAGATAACCACAAATTACACCCAAACTCACGAGACAAATAAATGTAGGCCTTACAAATATTTCTCCCGGCCCGGGAATCGAACCTGGGACCTCTGCGTGGCAGTGTATGCATGGTAACCGTTCGGCCACGGAGGCAGCAATTATAACATTACAATGAGCAACACGAAATGAACAGCAATGAATTAAGATTTACTTTTAATGTTTAAAAACTATGCCATTTCCGATAAGAATGGTCCATCATAGATAGTCCACTACAAAGCCCTTATCTATAAAATTGCTGATTTTTCACACTTAGAACAAATGGCACAAGCAAGCAACCAAATGATGTCTATAACAACCACTCAAGATCGTCTATCAATGACACTGTTAAGAGGATTCGAGGTGATTCGATAGCATCCATCTTGTAAAATCTGTCCCTATTGAATCCCTACAGCCATTGTGTCCGGTGTAACTGATTACTACAGGTAATAGAGGGAATATGTGGACAATGAAACTCCATGACTTGCGACACGACCGGGCGGAGAATTGGTTCTGAATCAATTCAGATTACTATCAATAGCTATCGTCTTATGTTAGTCATAATAGAGTTCAGAATATGGCGCTTAAATTCATTTCTTTATTTTCGAATTCTTAAATTCACGTTAAGAATGCAAAAGGCAATTCTTCTGTGGGATTGATCGGTTTGAATATCTTATTGCGTTCGGCGTGATTATAAACCGATGTGAATGGTTAAAATTTCATTACCATTTAAGGCTTTCTTTCATTATGATAATTTACGTGTAGGGTCAGGTGGGGTAAGAGGAACACCGGGGGAAAAAGGACTTGATGCCTTAACTCATTAATATAAGGAGTTTAGCACTATATTCTCTCAGTCGATACAAGAGACAAACAAATGATTAAAAAAGTCTCCATGATCGAACGGTTACTATGCCGGATTGCCACGCAGAACTTCCAGGTTCGATTCCCGTGTCAAGAGAAATATTTGTATGGTCTGCATTTATTTCTATCGCGAGTTTGTGTGTAATTTGTGGTTGTACATGTGTGTCCATGGCACCCGCGACACGGGGAATCTTGCGGGGGGGCTATGTTGAAAAAATAGTTTAAACGATTTGAAAGACAGTGAAATTTTGAGTACTCACTATGCGTGCTGTACGCTTCGTTAACTGGTTACCGTTACCTTATTCAGCACTTTTATAAGAAATATACGATGACTGTTCCTCTTACCCCATCCTTTGAGGGAAAAGAATCGTTAGTACAATTTGCATATTGTCGGCAAATACAACGTAAGTCATAAGTCAATGACATAAGTTTTGAATTTTGCTTAATGATTTTTAAAAGAAGTAAAACTTATAAACAAAAGCAAATTTGTGTTTTTTTATAAAAAGTAAGTGCGCATTTGACCTCCATGTCACCAGATGGAAAGTGACGATGAAGTCGAGGATGTGGCATGCACACCTAAATAATGCCTACTCACTCTCGCCTTGAAAAGGTCCAAGTTATAGCGTTCGGGGAACAAGACTGCAGGCAGGGAATTCCACTCTACAGCCGCTCGCCATAGAAATGCGGAAGCGAAACGCTTCGTGCGAATCCGGGGAATATCCACAACATAGGGGTGGAACCCCAGCCCACGTTTAATACCCCGATGATGGAAAGGGGAAGGCGGAATCAAATTATGCAATTCCATCGCACGCTCTCCGTAATGCAACTGTCGCGGTGTAAGAGATAGTGTTTTCCGGAGAGACTACGGGCTCGACGGCAAGACCAGGGTACGGCGGGCGTCTGGGCCGAGCCCTTCGCCATTTATACATCTTCACGGGCGTCTCAGGCGGACCCGGAACTGGGTATGTCCATATTTCCGGGTTTGTGGTTAGCTGCAGGGACGAACACGTTCGTCTGCTCGGGTGTGACCGGGGCGTTTTCGTCCCGTGTCTTTGTAGCGGTCTAATATAATTGAGGGCCTGGGGCGAGGAGACTCACGGGGCACATAAGTTGCCCTTTAAGTCGGTGGCAATGTTCGGACATTGTCGCAGTACATTACCACTTGGCATCTCCAGCACTAGCACGGAGAGCTAGTAGAGGATGAGCTAGACATCTTCCGGTCCCTCCGGCCGCGTAGGAATTTGGGAACTGGAGAGACGCCGTTCATTCGGCGTCGGGAGGTGAGCGTGTCTTACAGCTCCGCCACCAATGAGGAGATTTGGTAGCCGACTCAGAGTCGGCGACTCAGCGGTGGCAACCGTTAGTCATGCGGAGAGCGACGGAAAGTGAGCGTGCCCATAGCTCCGGTACCTATGTGAAAAACAGGGAGGGTCCTGTACGTGCACCCGGGGCGGCTCACCTACTGCACTAGCCTTTAGAGAACCGGATGAAGTACGTGTAAACGGACCTGACTTAGTTGGTCCCTGTGCGAGCTCGCTTGTACAGGTCATAGTGCCCATCTCGTATACCCACAGGCTAGGTAGGGAGAGTCACTATAATCAAAACTAACGTAGTAAGGTATGGGGCTCTCCCGGTGTGAAGTAACGCCTCACCTTGGTAAGGATGCCAAGCTTCCTGGCTGCATTTTTGGCCATGGATTCAATATATCTGCCGAAGTTCAGATTAGACGACAGGTCCATTCCAAGTAGGTGAAGACGGTCGACTATCGGTATGGATATATGACGAAAAATCGGAGTCAGGTGAAAGATACTCTGTTTAGTGGAGAAAATACTCGCCTGCGTTTTGGTAGCTTTAAATGTGACAAGATTGGCATCGCCTCAATCGGAGATTGCCTTAAGTGTCGACTAACCGTGGACTCACGGCAAGACTGGATTTCTTCTCCACTGACCCTTGCATTGTAGTGTTGCAGGTACTTGACCATACCTGTCCACAACTGTGCGGTCATCAACATACCCAAAGGTGCCTGTAATCAATATATCATTTACATGCAGCAGAAAGAGTGTTGCGGACAGTACAGAAGCCTGAGAAACTCTATCGCCCGATGTTTGGAAGAGTAGCTTTCTAAGACCATTCGAATCGAACATTCTCACAAGAAATCCGAAATCCATTGCAAAGATCAGGGGGAGCCCATAAGAGGGAAGCTTGCATAAAAGGCCTGTATGACCAGACCCTGTCAAAGGCCTTAAATATCTAAAGACACTGCAATGGCTTCGCCACGCCCTTTTATAGCCTCGCTCCATAAGTGAAAGGCGTACACAAGAAGACCCCCGTAGATCGCCCTCTTCGGAATCCGTACTGGCGATCACTGAGGAGATCATTGTCTTCAAGGTACGAGACGGATACGGTTATTAAGTACACGTTCCATAGTCTTGCAGAGTCACAAAAGGCATTGCGTGTCTCGCTTCTACTCGGACCGCCGACACGAAACCACAACATCTTTTTCAAAGCGATTGATTAAATCGAAGACGCGTATTTAGAATAATGATTTTTCAAGTTGTTGTTGATTATAAGAAGCCGTGAAGTATTAATGTAGTAAAATAATATCAGATTAAGATAATTAAGTAATTTGTTAATACGTGTTTGGAAAAAAAAGTTGCGACGTAAAACTAAAAAAAAACAACAATTTTATTTAAACAATAGCATCGCTCTTTTGTGTGAAAAGTTTCCTGACCGAGTGATTTCTCGAAGAGGTGATCACAATTGGCCACCGAGATCTTGTGATTTAACACCTTTGGACTTTTTTCTTTGGGACTACGAGAAAGATAAGGCCAATCGATTCAAGACCTCAGAGATGGAATTCGTGAAGTTCGCAACTGTGCCAATTGGTGATGGAAAATTTCATGAAAAGAATACGGTCCTGCAAGCGCAGCCGTGGCGACCATTTGCCTAGTATTGTTTTCCATTAATGGCACATCCTCCTCTTTACAATTAAATAAACATTCGATGATTTCGCTTATAAATAATGTTTTTTTTACATATCAAAATTAAAACCTCTTATTGGAACACCTTTTATATCTATCGTCACTACAACAATAATCGAATCTAAAATAGAAAATCAACTAGTGGCACAGAATAATGGACAATAATTTATTGAAATTTATACACTTAATACAATGCTACTCTACTGAAAAAAAGGTATTTTAAAATTCAATTAAAGTGGCTACGTAAAAATATTATATTCATGATCTGACTTTAAAAGGTGTATTTAAGAAAAAAGTAATAAGCAATTAAATTAACTTTGTCAGATGGCAAAGAGTTGTAGAAGTTTGCCTAACGAAGGGAACGGCCTTCAAATTGTGGCAATCGAGTTCTTGCTATAACTTTGACCGTCGTGATGTAAAAGGGTCTTAAGTCCATTTGAACCCTTTGGTGAATAATTTATTTCTTGCAATTTGAAAGATTTATGTCTTGGATATTAATTAGGTAGGACTTAATTTCATAACGCTGGTGTCCCAGACAGGCTATTAGAGTTTTTAAATAAAGTAGGTAAATAATTGATTCGGTCTTGCTGGGTGATTATTTCTTGAAATGGAATGAAACCAAAAGAAATTCTTATTTTATGGCCACCTAACTACCTACAGGTTACAGAAATGTTATATTGTACAACTTCAATTTTGTGTAAAATTTTAAGAAAATGTTCACATGATAATATAGGTTTTGACACTTTGTGGTTATGAAGTAAACGATTATCACGTGTAATACAGGACATGTTTTTTTGCTGCGGGATAACTCGTTAGTTTGTTTTATCTTTCTAAGAAAAATTGCGTTTTTTTCAGTTAACGCAGTTTCTCCAAAACTTAGTATATTTTTTGACAAGGTTTTTAATTCTCTTTTTTTTTCTTTTGTATAATATCAAGTGACGGAACGAACAAGTTGTGCGCCTGATGGTAAGCTACACACCTATTCATAACAGTTGCAATGAAGTAATTACTATGAAAGAAAGTATGAAAGAAAAGAAAGTATGAAAATACATTTATTGTGTATTTTCTTATAATTTTCATTTTTGACGATCTCAATATAATTTCTTATATTTTGACATGTAGTACAATTTATACTGTAATGTTATATTTGAGAAATAAGTGAATCTGAATCTAAATCTGAAATATAACTAAGATTCAATTTTGACCGCGTGCCTACTAGAAGGCACCAGGGTATTGATTGCTCTCAGGTGCTACATGGGCTAGCGCCGGTGCTGGGGAGTTTTAGGAGGCAAAGGAGATTTGTTAGGAGCACAGCAGATGGATGATCCATGGTCTCTGTTTAGCCCGGTGAGAGACAGGCGTAATGATATGTATATAAGTTTTTCATATCGATATAAAGACTTTAGGTGAATCACGCTTAAGCAGTATCATGACTATATTAGTCAATCTAAGAGGGGTTCCTAGACTTGGAATATAGGAACTCTCATGCTTTCAATATATCTATCTGTCTCTATCTGTATTTCACAACTATCAAGCAAGTACAAGTAGCAACGTGAATCCGGAGTATAATGAGAGGACAATTCACACATTCGCCTCCAGTTTTCTGGCCACGTCTCGCTGCTCGCAGAAATGAATAATTACGATATAAAAAAAAATGGTATGTCATGGCTACGTTATGGCATTTATTTTTAGATGGCTAATTCACAAAGTCTCACAGTATCAATGCAAATATCTGTAAATAAAATAAAGAATGTTATTAAAGCGAATTTCACTATGGCTGAGGAATTTTATCGTGGGCATATGTGACAGGCACTCGGACGGTATTTGTTTAAAGTTACTGTTTATACTTTCCAGTTGATCTTGTTTCTTACAGTGGATGTGTACGAGCTTGTGCGAAAACACGAAACACGTAACCATTCATATAGATGAATGGTTACGGTGCAAAAAGTTGCATGCACATAGAACATAAACACATTAAAACAAATAGAAACTGCATAAAGGTACCGAAAGTAAATTTAACACTGTTAACTATGGAGACTTGAACGCAATGCGAAGGTGGACATTTTTTAAACGCTTCGCCATTTAATGTATCCGGTCAAACACGATATGTTCATTAGGCATTTATCTAGAGTTATGGTTGTGGTTGCAGAACGCTAACCGCTCGCTGGGGAGTAGTAGTTGCAGTTTTTTACATTAACACAAAGTAAACTAACAACTATGTACAAGATGTAACGACCAAATACGTATAAGATCAGTCGAAATATTTATGTGGTCGAAATGAAATTTATTCTGTAATACTCTAACGGAACGTTACAAGTACATATTTGTATTTATATTACAACGTTAATTATTTACAAATAAAGGGTGTCTCAGTAAGAGTGCACTTTTTAAATTTAGAATAATTTTTTTTTTCGTGCAAGTGGCAACTCTGAAGTTTGACAGCCGTCACCTATGTTTATTCCGATTATTAAAAATGGAGCGTTTCACGAATGAACAATGCGTTATAATTGTGAAAACTCATTACAAAAATGGGGAAAGTTGCGCTGAGACCGCTCGCAAACTTCGCCAAATTTTTAGTCGAGAAAGTGCACCTAATGTGTCAACCATTCGAAGAGTGGTCAAAACATTTGAAGAAACTGGGTCGTTTGTGGATATTAAGACTCTTTTGCGTCAACGTACCGGTCGGTCTCTTGAAAACATTGCTGCTGTAAACGAGAGTGTCGCCGAAAACGCGAAAACATCAATTCGGCATTGTTCTCAGCAACTTCAAATTTCACGAAGCACTATGCAGCGAATTTTGACAAAAGACCTCCACCTTCATGCGTACAAGATTCATGAGAAACAAATGCACCTACAACGAGCAACTGTCTGGTGCGGATTTTGGTCAGGCGGCGTGATTGGGCCTTACTTTTTTGAAGATGAGGCCGAAATTGCAGTGACTGTGAACGGCATTCGTTACAGGAACATGATAACGGAGTTCTTGTGGCCTCAACTGGACGGCATGGATCTGGACAACATGTGGTTTCAGCAAGGCGGCGCCACCTGTCACACCGCGCATGAAACAATCGACTTATCGCAACAACGATTTCCAGAACACATTATCCCACGAAATTCTGATGTCAACTGGCCACCAAGATCGTGCGATTTAACGCCATGCGATTTTTTTCTTTGGGGTTTTGTGAAATCTAAGGTTTATGCGAATAAACCAGAAACAAGTCCTGAGCTCAAATCAGATATCCAACGCGTCATCGGTGAGATACAGCCACATCTCTGTGAAAAAGTCATGGAAAATTTCATGAAAAGAGTAATGGCCTGTCATCGGAGCCGTGGCGGCCATTTGCCGGATATTTTATTCCATACATAATCGGAACATGTCTTCTTCAAAATATAATAAAAATATCACAACTCTCTCATAAAATACGTGTTTTTATTTTAAAATGAAAAAGTGCACTCTTACTGAGACACCCTTTACTTGTAACGTTCCGTTACAATACGGTATTTATGTAGTAAGTAGTAATTGCCTTATACGTTATTATTGTACCGTCAAGAGCATATCAAGCTTGACACTTTGTACTTTGGACCGTTCTTATCGTAAGCGTCATAGAGTTGGATTTAAGTCTGAAGTGTCAAGCTTGACGTGCTCTTGACTCTGTATAATCATATTCGTTGCTCGCTTCGCCACGTTGATGTTGTCTGCGAGTATACACTCTTACGTTAACGATGAACGACGTCTACTTTCTGTTAATGTTAAAGCTCCCGACACGACCGTCATCGTCAGCGGCAAGCACGAATGGCGACGTGAATCACGAGTACGTTCATTCGTCTCGTCTGCTCACCTTGTATAAGAAGAATGTGGTATAAGAACAAATGGTATGCTGCCCTTGCCATTCGCGCAAATGTATTTATAAATGTGGTATAAAAACAAAAGGCAACGCTATATCGTTAGATTCATCATTAGTTAATTGACAAAACTCTCACCTTGCAATAAAAAACTTGATCATTCAAGTTAAAAATTATAATTGTAAGCGTTTAAAATAAAACAAACACGTGCCGATAACGGGTAAGTTTATTAATTATTTCTTATTTTTCTCACAAAAGTCAGTGCAGAATGCATTTCAGACTAAATTGCACTTCAGTACATTATATCTTGAATGGAAAAATATAAAGTGGTTCCAAAAATATTCGGATGTCTAGCTGTCTGCTATTATGGCGACAGTTTGAAAATAAGACAAATAACACAACGGTTTGAAGCAAGTGGGGATTCCTCTATTTTAGAATCAATTTTTGAGAGCAGCTTCAGCAGGAAATAGCTATGAAAAGTTCCCAAAGGAGGTATTTCAGAAGCGTAAATCGTATTAGATACTAAGACCAATACTAGTACGATAGCTGTCTTTTCTCAGAAATAATCTACGTTCAGGAAAAAACTCGGCGGTAAAGAAGTTTATACACTGATGATAGGTCTCCTCAGTAGCATGCCACAACGTCTGAGTAAGATCTTTGGTCTAGCTTGTCGGGAATCGTGTTACGCTGCGACTTTTAACTCGTGGTATAAATTAAATATTTTTTCCCAAAGGTTACATTATCTTCTATGTGCTCCGACGATTGCAAAAAAATTACTTTGTATCTAATTCATGTTCAAAAGGACATGTCTTCTAACCCGCATCAGCGGATTGACATAAATGCGTATAACTGGAGTGTTCTGCGTAAAAAAGGAATTCGTGCATTCTGAAACGTGGCAGTTCCAAGTCCGCGCGGGCGTAAATAGAGCAAACGGAGCTAGCTTCGTTAGCATCATCCACATTTACTCATTTATTCCATTCCTACGTCCGGCATTAGGCGATTTTTCATATTTTCTTCGCTATTGCAAAATGCCACTTAAATTTCTGTAATAGTTAGTGCGTTACAGGCTGTAAATTGGACGTAGTTAGCAAAACGGATCCAATCCAGAAAATTATGAAGAAATTAGTTATATGTTGTGGGGGTGGAGAGCTAGAATGTCGGAGTGGAAGGAAACTGAGAGTGTTAGGACGTGGTAAAGTGAGCAATGTAAGTGTAATGTCAAGGTGAAAATAGGAGAAGATGGAGACACGGAGTTGGAGGCCTCTGCCCTCAACTCTTGGTGACTGAGAACAGAGGTGCAGAACCGAAGAGCAGCGAGGTTGTAAGCTGGATAGCGGCTGTAGAGCGGAACCAGAGGGCAGCGAGGAATGACGACGAGACGGCGGTGGTAGTGCAACTATGGATTATATCACTTTGTACTCGGAGGTGGAGTTCTACTTTATCTTGAGCGTCGGCGTCAGTTAGTCCTGCCGCTCCAAACTTGCTTGGTGAAGGTGAGGTACACAGTCCAGGTCGGAGGAGCCTAAATGTGAATACCAGGTTTAGCTTAAGTTTGGTTTAAGGTCGGTACAAGAATGACGAGCATTTGGTAGAGAGAGAGAGAGCATCGAAATTCGAATAGCCAATTTTGAATTTGAAATGAGGAGCCAAAATCAGAGCAGCGAGGAGTGGAAACGCATTTACTGCTAAAATTGGATATGAAAAGAAGAGTAATTTATAGAGGGAGAATTGGGTAGTATAAATAATAAAAACCGTATAAGCGAGATATATTTATACACAGACATATCAGAGTAAACGAGAATATTAATTTTTGTCCCTTTCTACGTATGCGGTTTTGGTTGTATGACTTAACGCTCGTTGAGTCGCAAAACCTTCCGAGTGTTTGATGTGCATCGATTTTATGTGTTTGTGCTTTTAAGAAGTGTTTGACAAAGTCACTAACCGTTCCTTTGTAGTAATTGACAACTATTGCAGCTCACAATAATGGTGCATTGTTATATTTTTGGATGTAAAAGCCGTACGGAAAGAAAAATTCCCAACATAACCTTTCACACGTAAGTTTAAATTTTTCATTACAATCAATGAATTTTCTTGTATGAATTACTAGTGAAATACTCTTACAAGCCCGGAATGTTACGATTTCATGTATTTTAGATGATATTTGAAGTATTTTTCTTGATTGAAAGATTTTTGTTTGCATCGTATAAATCTCCTAAAATAAGGAAAATATCTTACTTTTGTCAAATATGTCCATCTCGCTTCTACCAGCAGTGGTTATGATACGCGAGAAAGTGAGATCAAATAAATAACGTATAAATTAAATTAGACAGGCTTAAGCTGATTTTAGGGATACGGAGCTCTTGCCACTATCTTTTCCTCAATTTATGGGCCATTTTAAATATTGTATTTTTTTACTTTTCAATACTTTTTCAGTTCGAAATACATATGTATACTAAGTTAATACTGTTCAAGGGCCAATAAAAAAGTAATGATTTGTCATAATTGTTTTATTTGGTTACTAAAACTCAACCAAGCTAAATGTGGTCTGGCGGATTCTCCCTCCTTAGACTCGCGGCAGATTTCATCATAATCATGAACCCATTTATACGTCCCACTGCTGGGCACGGGTCTCCTCTCAGGCGAGTGCTTAGGCGACAGTTCACCACACTGGCCCAATGAGGGTTGGGGACTGCACACGTTTTCCGAGGACTTTGAACCTTCATTAACGTTTCATTACGATGTTTTCCTTCACCGAAAAGCTCATGATAAATTTCAAATTGAATTTCCCACAAATGCCGAGAAACTCAGAGGTGCGAGTCTGAATTCGAACCCACGACCCTCTGCTTGAGAGGCAGTAGGTCAAACCATTAGGCTACCACGGCTTCATTTTCATTTCA
>NW_020653854.1:15445642-15474347 GCF_003589595.1 Hyposmocoma kahamanoa | reverse complement strand
AACTTATTGACAAACACGTAATTGCGACCAAACCAAGGTGGATTCCAGAAATATTGGAGGGTTTCAGGTAATTAGAGCCCCTTTAGGCCGCAACATGTCATATTTTGCTTAAGTTTATAGAACACGCAATATTAGTTCAAAACGGGAATATTACCGACCCTAGGCCGTTTTCAGGATTTCGCGAGATTCTAATTTGGCGCCCTTTAAGGGTGAGTAGGTTTGCCAAACGCGTTTGGTCAAATAAATGACAAAATTATGCATAAAATTTAGGAAAGGAATGCGTTTTCATTTCACTATCGTAAAATCAGAGATATCGTACACCAGCTCAAATACTGATACAACACAAAAAGGAAAAATTATACTTGCAGTAGAGTTGCCAAGCAGTAATAATTACTGCTTGCGTTCCGGTTTTTAAAGGTAAGGATACTGGTAAAATTACAGGCACGCGGAACTTGTCAACTTATGTCTCAGAGTGACCGGCTCAGTGGCAGTGCCCCTCTGAACTTTGCGATTTAAGCTCTTGAAGCTCTTGACTTGGGACACTGCAACTGTTAAAAACAGGCGTTTCGCATTCCACCAGCCGCAAACTTGTTCGTTTCGGCACTTGGTATCATAAATAAATAACTAAAAAACGAAAACATGACATGTAAATCACGGTTATGTTTACGAATAAATCCCCAACACTGGGGAGCCACAGGCAGGGTTCATCGCAGATGGCACCACCATCGCCGATGCTTGTCATCACTCTTACCGATGAAACATTCGCGAAAAATATGTTCGATAACAACTGTTGCTAATTTAAAGCAGTTGGAGACAAAAATGCTTCCTTGACTAGACAAAATTTGATTTTTTTTTTTTTTAATAATAACGCACACACTCAACATAGCCCCGCACTAGGGAAACCCTGTGTCGCGGGTGCCATGGACACACACATAGACAACCACAAATTACACCCAAACTCACGAGAGAAATAAGTGTAGGTCATACAAATATTTCCCCCGGCCCGGGAATCGAACCTGGGACCTCTGCGTGGCAGTCCGGCATGGTAACCGTTCGGCCACTGAGGCAGTTTAATTTCAAATTTCAAAGATAGCAATAAAATGGCAATTTCATGTCGTTTGTTTCGAGTTTTGGGTTATTTTAGACCAAATGTATATGTAAGATCAACTCTGGTAAGAGGATCATAGTTAATTTTGAGTCAAATGTAAGTTGTAGGAAGAACATAATAAAGTCATAAGAATTTTGGCAATAGTGTTTTTCAACTTGATTTGTTTATCAGCTTTACACTTTTTACCGAAAACGTGCAAACTGTGCTAATGATTCGTTTCTCTTAAAAGATAGAGTAAGGGGAACAGTGATCATAAAGATAGGGTAAGGGAACAGTGATCGTATTTCTTATTTTTTTATTTTATTGATTATTCTTAAAAAGGTAAGTGTCCTTAAGTTTTCACAATAGTCAAATTTGTTTTTTCCGTCTTTTGGGCTATTGCAACATCGTTGCGATATCTCTTTAAAATACACACATCAAAAGTGTCTAGGGATCAAGTACGTTTAAGAGTATTGCTGCAATTAGGGTTAATTATATTAACTTTTTTGTATCGCTATTGATACTTTTTAGTGAGTTTTAACATTTAAATAAGGAATATTGTTTAAAATTCGATAATAAGAAGAAAATCGATTGTCAATGTGGTTTTGTATAAAAATGAGTTATAGCGTTTTGACAAAATCATTACAATATCTGCATCGGAACCGAAACAATTTACATTATTATGGAGAGACGACATCATTTAACCCGAGAAGTGATGATGCGAGCCGTCGGAATGTTAGAAGCTGGTTCCAGGCAACGTGCTGTGGCTTTCGCTCTTAACACTACACAGAGCGTCATAAGTCGCCTCTGGACGCGCTATCGCATGACGGGCAGCGTGGCCGAGCGACATGGAGGACGATCTCGCATCACGACTCGCAGACAGGACCGGTATATCCAAAATACTGCTCGACGGAATCGTACCATGACCGCCATGATGTTGGTTACGAAGCTCCACAGCTCCTCAGGCTTGCTAATAAGCGATCAAACAATCCGAAATCGTTTACGTGAAGTGGGTCTGCGATCCCGAAGGCCGCTCAGAGTTCCACCTATTGCACCCTGCAATCGCAGGACCCGTTTACGATGGGCTCGCGAACACAGAAACTGGGAGGAAGAAGACTGGCGCTATGTGTGCTTTTCGGATGAATCCCGCTTCGGTATGAGACCGGATACAAGATGTACTCGAGTTTGGAGAACGTCTGGACGTCATGAACGTTTGAGATATTGTCAGGAAGTTCATCCATATGGTGGGGGAACAATAATGATATGGGCCGGTATTTGGATCGGCGGAAAAACCGATCTCATTTGGATCAGGGGTAACCTCAATGCTCAAGTTTACGCAGAGAGGATTGTTTCAGATGTTATCATCCCTTTGCGAGGCCAGTTGGGTGATTCATTTCAACTAATGCATGACAATGCACGTCCACACATGGCTAGAGTCGTAACACGCATTCTTGCCGAAGCTGGTATCAACGTTCTGCCGTAGCCTGCTCAATCGCCAGACCTCAATCCAATTGAGCACGCATGGGATATGCTTCAAACTTCTTTGAAGCATATCCCATGCGGTATGCATACTCGGCACAGCTCTTCAGCTGTGCCGAGTATGCATACCGTACATACTCTACAACAATATTTTGACTTGTTACAAAACACATGGGCGGCCATTCCTCAAAGTGATTTTGATGAACTCATCTTAAGCATGCCAAATCGTTGTAATTGTGTGATTCGTGTTAATGGTGGAAATACAGATTATTAATTTTCTTATCTTTACAATAAAAATGAGCAAAATCATCATTTTCGCCATTTTTTTGTCATTTAATTGACGCCGTTAATTTGAGTTTTTTGCCACAATTTGCAAAAACATCAATTTTAGTTTATTTTAATTAAATATTATTTAAGGGGTAAGCGGTAAGCGGTTAAATAAAACATAAGCATTAAAGTAAGAAGTCGTCCTGGAAAACTGGATTTGGTAAATATTGCTTAAATAATTTTTATTTCAAAAATATTCACTTGATCCCTAGACACTTTTGATGTGTGTAGTTTAAACTAATTTGTTTGTCTATTTTATCGACTATAGTGCTAAACTCTTTAGATTAAGAGCCTTTGTGCGTATTTTATACGCGCCGCAAACACGCTGTAGTGAATCGATTCAAACACGCGCAAACATTCTAACTTATATAGAATTGCTTCATTTCAAAATTGGATTGAAATTGAATGAAACAACCAAAGCTAAAATTAAAACTATCTCTTACCAAAATGCGCGATACATACGCGCGTTTACAGTGCGTATAGACGCGGTGTAAACGCGCGGGCCATAGGGCGCGTATACGCGCAGTAGACGCGCGTTTACGGCAAGTATAAGCGCGTCATCAGCTTGTATAAAATACGTCGTGTGCATAGGCTCTTAGAGTTAAGGTTTCACGTCCTTCTTCCCCGATGTTCCTCTTACATCACCTGACCATTTATAAAAAAGAGAATTGCACTTCATAGAGTCACATTTTTTTTTTTATTAATTTGATAGCTCATAATCACCTGCGACCATGCGTCATTTAGCAGCAGAAATACTATTTCTATTTATATTATATTATTTCACTATTTGCTCTGTAGTTAAAAGATATCCGTTATAATGTTGCCATAGTTTTCCAATTTTAATTATTATAAAGCAGTTTACTTATGTGCCCATAATAAAACTTACAAAATGATATTTTTGGCTTGTAACGTTGTTAGAAAGTGTAAAATGGCACTTCTAAAAGCTTTAATCAGCCAGATAGAGTGGCCTGTTTTAATTATTAATACTGTACATTATTAAAATAACTGGACTTATTTTAAACTTGCCTGTCTTAATTATTAATAATGGGATTTTTTTAATAATGTGGATATTATTAAAAAAATTGGATTTATTCGACTTTTTTCATTAAGGGTAGTTTCTACTTAAAATATATTTAATATATTTTCTTTATGTTCTCTATACAAATATTAATTTAGAATTTTATTTGTAAGTCAATGTTTAGAATAAAATAAAAATTTAGTTATAAAGATCCTGTTTTTCACTTCGGCTGGATATTTCCAGGCAGTCGAAGTGAAAAGCAGAGTATTTAACATGTTTAGCCCTGTTGTTGAATACATTTAACTCTCGAGCTATATTCGCGCTTGAGCTAAATATATTATATCATTTTATAAGATCGTTGTATAATTTTAAATTCTAATTTCGATAAAAGCTCCGAATGTGTTATATACCTAGTAAAATGTTCCCAGCATTGTAAATACTAGGAATTGTCGTGAATTGGCCACATTTTAACACAGTATACTTATGGGGAAAGAGCGCTGTGTCGTCGGACCGCATGGCGACGTCACCTCGTGTTGCTTTCGTTCACGACAATGTTTCCTTTTTTGTTCAATATACTGCAACAATATGCACTGCAGTTTTTTTTGTACCTTCAAGTATCATCGCTCAACAAGTAACTAAAATGTAATCCTTACGTATTCTTTACTTACTGTAATCATTCGTAAATCTTCGTAATATTTTTGAATTCGGTCATCACCGACCTCGTGTCGACGGACTTGTGGTCAACTGGAAGTTGACTCTCACGTGTACCACGTCTTGTCCTGATTGAGCCAGGCTATACCCTTAGTCGAGCAATGGTAACAATATAGTGATTTAAATGTGGACCCAATAAAACCCAAGTAAACTCTGCCGCTTGTCTTGTGTTATTGGATGTCTTGTATTGGATATATACATCCAACACAAGACAATGTTCGCGCAAGCCTTGAACACCCCGTTGAACGCACCACTGTTGCGAATTTGTGGCCTTAGTGTACTGTTTTTGGCCTAAGTGTAATTATATGAACGGTGTAACCATAACTTTGTAATCTGTAATATGGAAAGTAAAACTGTAAAATGGAACGTGACTCGTGCGCGACCTTGTATTTCCATTGGATCCCTGGATTTATAACTTAAATATTCAAACCGTAATCAACATATACAAATAATAAAGCATCTGGTTTTTTTTATAATACCAAGTGATGGGGCGAACAAGCCGTGCGCTTGATGGTAAGCGACAAGCCTACCATAACACCCATAACAGTTGCAGTGCCACTCAGAGCTTTAAATCGCAAAGACATTAGGGGCACTGCTACTGCTCTCGTCACCCTGACACATAAGTTGACAAGTCCCATGTGCCTGTAATTTCACCAGCACCCTTACCCTTCTAAACCGAAATGCAGTAATGCTCACGTTACTGCTTAGCGGTATAAATAGGTACGGTAAGGTACTTTCCTGGAGGAACTCCTAAAAACTCCGGTTATTTCTACTTGAATTTTGCTTTAGTTGTGTGTAAGGCGCCTTTCATTCGTCATTGCTCACATAGCCGACGAGAGCTGACCGTTACAAACTTATTTAGGTTCGTCAAAAAGATAAAAACAAAAGATTAAGTTTTTCATGG
Organism: Hyposmocoma kahamanoa; assembly: GCF_003589595.1. Lineage (NCBI taxonomy): Eukaryota > Metazoa > Arthropoda > Insecta > Lepidoptera > Cosmopterigidae > Hyposmocoma > Hyposmocoma kahamanoa. The sequence goes on along the minus strand of NW_020653854.1, from coordinate 15,468,821 downwards.
ATTTTGTCGCCCCCTTGTTGTAGTGTCACTCGAACTAGGGGAGCGACAAAATACTATGTTCGCTATGTAAGGCCGTCTCTGCTTAGAAACTTCAGTAAGTACAGCTTTAGTAAGCTTGTGTTTATGTAAAATTATTGTGAGGGGCTTAAGTGTATAGAAGTTAGTTTGAGTACCTACTTAGAGTTTCGTAATGAAGACATAAACGTGTTTTATTTAATGTTAATACGAGTATCAATGGGTTATACGGTGTTTGGTTATGTTATGTTTATAAGAGTGTTGTTTTATTCGTGGGAATTTGACAATATATAATTAGAACTATAAAGTACATCCTCTAAAAATTTATCAGGACATTTCAAATCCTCCAATGATTTCACTGAAATGATATGGCGCGGAATTTTTATTGCAAAAAAGGTGCCACATAGGGATGGCGTATATTTTTATCGCCTTTTTATTGTTATCGATATTATTGAAGTATTGATATGTGAAGTAATTGATGCAATAAAAATAAATTGTACATAGTGTAGCAGTAGAGCTTCTTGTGAACGAGTTCGTCCAGCGAAGTAGTGCTACTATCTATTTCTGCCGCCAGGCAGTAATATGAGCATTACTGCGTTCTGGTTTAGAAACGTAAGGGTACTGGTGAAATTACAGGCACATGGGAATTGTCAACTTATGTCTCAGGGTGACGGGCGCTGAGGCAGTATGATTGATATTGATGAATTGGTAATGTATTGTACGGATGCCGCAGATGTGGGAATGACGACATCTGCAGAAGTGGACGCGGATTCGATGTTTCATCTGCAAGTACGGATGGTGAAGCGGAAGTGTGAAAAAAAAAATAGTTTTTTTAAGAATAAATATGGATTATTGTGGATATGGTGATTATTGAAATATCTGTCATTAATTTAAGTAAAAGATCATCATTTTGCATAATTTTATTGCAAAAGAGATTTGAGATAGAAGGCATAGAAAACAACATTTATTATATATAACATATTAAGTGTTTAAGGATGTCGTGGGGTCGTTGTCTGGTCATTAATGCGAATAGAGCTGGAATATCTTGAATGAAAAAGTTGGTAAGTCAATGTAACGAGTTCTTAGGTTTTCGCGATTTCCATATCATCATCATTCATAATCATTTCCTAATTCAATGTAAGCTAAATATTTTTTTTTTAGAAAACATACAGGTTGTTTCATGAACCACACGCTGCTGAATTCTCGTAGTACTCGGCAAGCGCTTTGAGTAGGGCATGCCCCCGACGATCTTGTCTTGACCTGCGAAATATCCGTACCCGCATAAACTTTCCATCGATTGATTCGGATGCGGAACCAGATGTTTAAAAATAAGTAGACGATCCGCAGTTGCGGATGCAGATGTGGACGTCTGCCTCATCCCCACTTGCACGAAAGGAGCCTCCCCACACGACATACCAGCCTTTTCGTATATATCTGCGGCATCCCGGGCAACCATCGGCACTCGGCAACACGATCAGAAGCAGAAGGTAGAGCGCTGTATTTCACATTGAAGAGTCGGCTAGTGCCATCACAGGTGTAGGAGATTTAGTCACTATCCCACGGTAGGCAACCTATTTGCGAATTGAAAAAACACCATCTTAGTATCGTAAGTGTTAAGAGACGAGCGGTGCCGGCCAGTTCGTTCACCGGTTTGTAAACTTAGAAAAAAAAAATAAAAGAAAACAAAACAGTAATTCATAATATCGATAAGATTGAAATTGAAAAGGAAACATTTGTATACTTAAATTTTTGTTGAATTGATATTCAATTATTTTTTATGTGAAATCACTCCACTAGTTTATTATAATTACTAATAGATCGAACAACCGAACGAACGAAAGAACGAATACTTAGAAAAAATTCCTTCGATCCGGCCGGATTTGTAATTTTTTATGGAAATGGTTGTTATTTTATAACGTGCAATCCCTATGCCATTTTAATTTTGCCATAAAAATTCCGGGCCCTGAATATGACAATTACTTTTGCATTTTTAACGTGAGTCGACTGTAATTACTGTGACAATACATGATCACCATATAAAATATGTTACCATAATCGCCATGTATAAAACTTGTCACCATTATTACCATGTATAAATTGTGTCGTCTAATTAATCTATTGGTTGAATGAAGTTCATTCATAACAATCAGTATAACCTTATACTTAAATTATGCCTAATTTCGTTCGTTTTCAGGACGTGGTTCTCGATGAATTTTTTTACCTTTAAAAAATAGGTAAGTAGATAGAGTCGATTTTGTTTCCTATTCATTTCCGATAAGTATCCATTTTTATTAATGGAGGTTCTCAATTCGACTCAACTCTTTGCGATAACACTTTGTGAACTGATTTTGATGATTATTTTAAGTTGGAATAAGGGCACGCACTGGGGTGCCCTTATTCCAACAAAAAATAATACCACCACTGAGTGGTCCATTTAAATTTGAAGAAAATATTCCACCATTAAGGATGGCAAGATATGGTGGAAGAATGACTTCTGAGGTCGGTTTTTTAGTACTCTGTACTGAGATTATTAAACACCAATAAAGAATATTTAATGACGTTTAATGACGCTGTAAACCCTGCAAACGCCGTTTTCTTACTAATATATATAGCATGTACCCATCATCGAATTTAACCACTACTATTTCTGGAGATGTAGAAAAATGAACTTCGTATTCGTCTATATTAAGGTCATTTGCTTCCATTAATCTAATAAATATTTGAGCGAAATAATGTTATTCATAGATAAATGAGTTAATTTATATTATATCGAATTCCCTTTGGATATCAAAATCCGCATTAGAGGGGATTTCATAATTTAACGTAGTGGTTTTAGGGCATATAACCAATATTTTTGATATATTAAGAGCATAATATGTAAGACTTACACAGTAAAGATTTCATTACAGTCATAACCAGCGGGCTCACTCGTAGAAAACAAAATTAACGAGCAAAAGTCGCCGATCAATAGCAGCAGTTAACATGTTGATGGTTGATTAAGCAACGCACGGGTGTGTAATTAATTACGGGGCGAAAGCCGAAGCACGTTGCGGCTCCCGCACCGCAAATTGGCTAATTTATCGCCTCGCTTGCTGCCCATTTTCGGGGCTGCCTACGCTTGCGGTTGCGAGAGCTGGTTTAAGAAATTAGATGCTTCTAGTAGGACAATATGACGACATGTAAAAGGTCATTATGGACTTACTTTGGAGAAAATGGAATAAATATTAAAATATAAGCTTCATCTCTAAACTGTTGTTCGGCGTCAAAATAGGATGCGGCATCATGGACAAATAATATTCATATAAATGTACTTGTTTTTTCTTCCTTTATTTCTGTAATTATTATTATTGTCCAAAATATTTTCTAATTACACTTCAAAGACATGTTTTCTCATTGTAATACAATTTACCGTCTTCAAATTTTACAGTTCCACAACGTCGTGATGGAAATTGGGATGTAAGTGCGGTCTAATTCGTTTGTTCAATTTTATGTTACATGTCCTGCACAAGATTTACTTTTACTCTCTTTTACGATCTACTTTTAAGAATTACACCGAAATGTACAGACATATTATTACAATTCTAATCTCCAATGCGCTGGAAAATACTTGTTCGTCCGTTTGGCAGATCAACGCACAGCCTTAACCACTTGAGTCAGAATTATGAAAAATAGGAGTTGCCTTAAATGACGTACACAGAGAAAGAATATTTTTGAAATTGATATATTTCGCAGAGAAGACAAGGTACGAAGTTTTACTTTGAACTTTGCGTATTATAGTAGCTGTTCCACACATCTCGTTGATTGTATTGTAATACAATTATTATAAACAGCATATATTTTTTTTATGTTCAATGTGCCTGTAATTTCACCAGTGCCCTTACCCTTCAAAACTGGAAGGCAGTAGTGCTTATTGCTTGGTAGCAGAGATAGGTAAGGTGGCAGTATTTCACTGAATGAACTCTTTTACAGGGAGCTCTACTGCTTCTGAATCGAATTTTTATCGGATTCAGAAGCAGTAGAGCTCCCTGTGAAAGAGTTCATTTTTTAAAGCAAGCATTTTTTAAAGTTAGAATAAACAGCTGCTGTTGATTAATTTCGTGCAGTACATTTTTGAGGCCTGAACGAATAGACATACAGAGAAATTATAAACAATGGTTTCGGCTTCTATTACTGTCGTTAATGCCTCCCGATTACATTACGGTGTCAGGCAGGGTCCAGTTTTCCACGACTGTGGCCGGGTCGGATGAAATGGGGCGTGAGCACTTAGACGTGTGTTTACCTCCTGCGAGATACTGCAGCTCTCCAGTTACGTACTCCTTGTTTAGTCTACCGGAATCGAGCACTCTACAAGTGCAGCTGGGAAATGTTTTTCGATTTGACAGGTGCTTCAGCCCATTTATGGTAGACGAGTTGGTTTTTAGCTGTTTCATCTTACCATTTCAAATTAAATATCTTCGGTGTAATAGGCATTGTAAGTTCAATGAAGTTTGAATGGTGTTGTTAAAAAAGTTAAGATGCGGTGCTACGAGTCATACAACGCACCTCTACGTACGGTGCGTAGCAATATGCTACGAAGCTTCTTGCAATGTATCGATACTACGTGAGCTTCAGAGAATAAAGTGTGAAAAAATAAAATTAAAACAACAGAGTACTTAGTTTATTATGAAAAAACTGTATTCTCAAAATAATAATAACAATTTTATTTTAAATAAAATCGAAGGAAGTGAGAACAAAGGGGATATTTTATTTTGGAGGCTCGCCAGATATTTGAGAGTAGTCTTTCCTTTCAATAAATCGGGGAGTAAAGCATTTTACTACGAAACTAGTTTCATTGGTGTTTTTATTATCCGGGACAATCCAATTTCTTTTGTTTTTATTTCGGTACCATCCGCGGTCGGTCCGGATATCCGCTAGTCATCGAATAAATTCACCGACCCAGGACCAATGTTTATGTGTTAACGAAACCAACTCTAAACAGAAATGTCAAATGTCTCTGGGTTTACAATGGCATGGCAGAGACAATTCATGGAACGACTAAACTATTCAATAAAAAAAAGTTTATATTCTGGTCGAGTATGTGTGAACATTGTTTTTGGCGTTACGACAAAGGTGTTTACAGGTTTTATGTATAGAATTGGCCTTAAAACTACTTTAGCCAATATTTTCCTTTCTAAAATATGCACGAGCACCATTCTCTTCCCGAGGGCATCTCCAGACTGAATTTGATATTGATGGCAACATCAGTATAAAGACCCAGTTTCGAGATGGCCGATGCTCCAATAAACACGCTGGTGTCATAGCTAAGAGACGGGGACTTTTAGCACTTCAGTGTATTCCCCGCTCGGAGGTACTGGGAATATAATCTAGAGCTGTAACTGGGTTTCTTTCCTGGTAGTATGTTACGCGATATGTTATTGTGAATACAAATAATCACATGTGGTTGTATTATTTAATAAAGATGAACAAAAAGAAAAATTTTTCTTTACTAAACTATAAAAATAATCTAATTGAAAAATGTTATTACTCAATAAATGCATTTTTTAAAGATAAAGACATCGATTTAAATTATTAATGACTATTTTACTATCTAATCTATGTATGTGAAAATAAAATTCCTAATTAAGTATAACTATCTAAAATTAATGTTGAATTGTTCGTATCTATTTATTTTAATTTTTAAATCATATATTAGGTACTCAGTGTCTTGTTAATAACATAAATGATTATAAATTCAAATATTAAATTGTAACGCCCGAATAGGGTCCATGTACTGTCACTGTGATAGTTATTAATATCAATTTTACATAAATTATACACGCAAAAATAATGAATAAGTGAATTTTATTTAATATATTTTAAGGATTATCGGTATCTACAGCATTTTTTTACTTCGATATGACTTTTATTTGCATTTGGTATTTAAAGGCCCCTATATAAAGACGAATTGTCTCATCAATCTATCGTTTTAGACTGATCGATACTAAGAATCGGTTAGTGTATGTTTATGTCGTTAAACTTTAATTTGAACCCCAAACCAGCACAGAGTAATAACAAAACCGACCTCAAAAGTAATTCCCTAGTTTGTCACCCTTAGAGGTGGAATATTTTCTTCAAATTTAAATGGACCACTACTGAGGTACCCTCTTTCCAACAAAAAAAAGAAACATTAAAAACGGTTCACAAATGCAGAGTTATCGCGTAACATACATTCAAAAAAACATAGTTGAATTGAGAACCTCCTCCTTTTTTTTGAAGTATGTTAAATAGTAGAAACTGATCGATTCCATTATCGTGACGATCGACTGAAACGAGTAATTGTCTGTATATGGGGCCTTTAGAGAAGTTCGATATTGCTTGGTCACGGGTTGACTTTGAAGGAATTTGTATGGAATTGGAATTGTGCTGTTCCATTGATTATGAAGTGTGACATCGCTCTGTTATCCGGTGAAGAAAAAGTTAGCTATACCTTTACCTGTTACTCGTTACAGTGTATAAGTCTTAAAATGTCATTATATTTAAATTGATAGAAAACGTTTTGGGTGGTAGATGTTTTTGCTACAATACAAAGTTAAGTCATTGTCAGTGTGGGTTTGTCCCGTGATATTCGTCATGAATGTAAAGAAACAGCAATGAGAAATCCTGTGACGACTATTCTTTTCTATTGAACCAGTTCTTTTTTAGTTTTTTGTCTTGAAAAGAGTGATTAATGGTACTGGCATCGGAATAAGGTAATTACCTCAAAAATATCTCAACTAACACTAGACATGAATGGTTAAAGTCAGTAATGTGTAATACTCCGTTCATTTTTAACAATGCGATCAATTGATATGTTTGGTGCTATCAAGGTTGTCATGTCACAAGAAAATTGTTTTGATCATATTATTGTCGAACCGAACGCTTGTAGTATTTTATTTTACCACTAATTTAATTTCTGTTTACAATTGTCTATAAATTTGACGGCGCAACATCGTGGCGCCCTCTATGCGGATAAGAGAGAATTACATTGAAATTCACTCTAGCGGAACGTCGTTTGTTTCATTTCGTTCAGGTGACAGCCGCTTGCGCATCCGACCTTGCGACGAACTGCTGTATTTCCAAGCAATCGGTGTTTTTTGATTTCTATTTCATGATAATTTTTGTAAAATAGTAGTGAACCCATTTCATTAATTTATTAAAAGACCATAAATTAATAACTTGTGACTGTTGAATTATTTACCACCACGCCCAGTACTACATATCTAAGACAATGAGTAATTCTGATGACGGCCCTTTATCAGAAGCGGGATTTGAAGGGTAGCAGATTACGGTAAACCCTACAAATGCTGGAAAAGATGCCACATCGCTATTGTTGGGTGCAATGGAGATACTGTTATCACGTACGGCAGCAACACAAACATCACCGCCTAGTTTGAGCGTGATTAATTTAACTTTTGCCTTCCGATCCAGACGTCGCAGATGCTGACTTAGAAGGGTGGTGTAACGCCACCGAGGCAATAGTACAAAAAAAGTAGCTGGAAGGTGTTGATCTGCTAATTTTCTTAACAAGTGCATTGAAAGGCCGTGCCGCAGCCTGCGTTACAAATTTGAATTTAAACGATTTAACGTGGAATCTCGTGAAACAAAATTTAATTGCAAAATTTTTCAAACCTAAGCTGTGTCAATACTACTTCGACGACATATTACGTTTCCAAATTGGAATGAAAGAGACCGCTTCGGAAGCAGCGATCCACTTATGGAATCTAATAGAACGTTTACCTAAAACAGTGATGCCTGAAGAAGTAATAACCGGCTTTTAACTTAGTCTGTCTTCGTGGTATTGGTGGAGACGATATAAAATGCACTTCCCAAGTCCCTAGTAAAATAAAAATTGGCGAGATCTCTACAGATTTGCTTTTTCATATAGTTTCTGACGGTAGCATATTCGAGCCAGTGATAATAGGTCAAGATATTTTAAAGAATAACGTCGGTGTTAAAATTGATAATGGAAGTCTTGAATTTTATTACAAAGAACATTCAAATGCTTGCGACACTGTATCAAATAAAACATATTTTTCAAAAATCGATACGGATTTAGTGGGCTACAATAGAGAAACGCTTGTAAAATTGTTAAATAAATACTCTAATTGTTTTACCGAAAGTATTCCTTCAAAACGGGTTAAGACCGGTATGTTACAAATTAATCTGATAGACCCACATAAAACTGTACAACGGCGTCCTTACCGACTTGCACTGGCAGAAAAACAATTAGTTAGGGAGAAGGATCAACAACTTCTTGATACTGGCGTGATACGAGAAAGTTCTTCGCCATTCGCTAGCCCAATGCTACTAGTAAAAAAAAGGATAATACGGATAGAATGTGCGTCAATTATCGCGCATTAAATACTAACACTCGACCAGAACACTACCCTCTGCCTAGGATTGAGGAACAGATTGATCAGCTTTCCGGCGCAAATTTCTTTGCATCTCTAGATATGGCTTCGGAATTTCACCAGATCCCATTTCACCCCAATTCCGTTGAAAAACCGGCATTCGTTACACCTGAGGGGCAATAGGAGTATGTCGCCATGTCTTTCGGTCTCCGAAATGCTCCATCAGTGTACAAAGATGTATCAACAATGCTTTGAACAACTTGGAAAATAAACCTTTGCTATACATGGTCGACGCTTTGTGCTATTCCTCTGACGTTGGGGAGGGTCTTTAAAGACATGAGGAAGTTTTGAGTGCCTTGTCGGAAGCTGGATTTTCCTTAAATTTAAGAAAATACTAGTTTCTGAAACAAAAAATGGGCTTTTTAGGCTATACCGTACAATCAGGTAAGGTGAGTCCAAACTCACGTAAAATTAAGGCTTTAGTAGATTCACTTCCACCAAAGACAGCGACCCAGGTGCGTTAATTTCTTGGTCTTGCGTCATATTTTCGTAAATTTATTCCCCGTTTTACACATATAGTCGGATCGTTATATCCTTTGACGAAATTAAAGGGAGCAATAAAATGGACGGTACAGCATGAGAAAATGTGCTATACAATTATTGATATACTTACTTCTGCGCCAGTTTTGACAATCTTTGACCCTTCATTGCCTGTCCAGTTGCATACAGATGCAAATTCCGATTGTTATGGAGCAATTCTTATACAAAGGAGAAATTACTTACCACAAATGGTCAAACACTATAGTCGGAGTACATCTGAAGTAGAGTCACGATACCACTCGCACGAACTGAAGACGTTTGCAGTTGTACGAGCGCTAGAACATTTTCGACACTACCTGTACGGTCGTCATATCTAATTATATACGGATTGCAACTCGTTAAAGGCTTCGAAGAACAAAAAAGATCTTACCCCACGCGTGCATCGTTGGTGGGCCTATTTACAAGGCTATGATTTCGATATTATTTATCGAGAGGGATGTAGAATGATACATGCTGATTACCTTTCGAGGAACCCATTGCCAAACGTAGAGTCTTCTGATAGCATTGTAACGGTGGCAGAGCCAAAGATTATCCAATTTGTTGAGCTTCATCTCGGTTGGCTTTCCGTTGAGCAAAAAAGAGATCAAGAGATCCAAGATTTGATGATGAAATATAATACCAATGGATTCCCCGAAATGGTAGCGCAGACATACGATATCAGGAATAGTTTGCTATACAGAAAAGTTATCCGAAACAAAATCATTTCTTGGCTACCAGTCGTACCAAGCTCGTTAATGTGGACGTTCTTCAACCATGTCCGTAACGAGGTACAACATCTTGGCAAGGACAAAACATTAGGCAAGCTGTATGAGCAGTATGGGTTTCCACAAATGTCCAAGTGCGTTTGAAAATTTGTAGATTCTAGTATAATCTGTAAGGCCTCGAAAGACCCATCGGGAGCTCAGCCCGTACAGCTTCACCCAATCCCAAAAGTAGCTGTGCCCTAACACCATTCATATAGACTTTACAGGGAAGTTGTCCACGAAGAGTGACCCGAAAGAGTATTGCTCTGTAATCATAGATGCGTTTACGAAATATGTTCTTCTGGAACACACTTTATCTCTTGATGCTCAGAGCGCGGTCCAAGCCCTTAGGAGAGCAGTTTGCCTTTTCGGAGTCCCAAAACGCATAATTGCAGATCAAGATCGTTGCTATACAAGTGGAGATTTCAAAAATTTCTGTGAGGACCACAATGTCCACTTGCACTACATCACGACGGGCTCCAGCAGGGCAAACGGTCTGGTCGAGCGTGTTATGCGAACATTGAAAAGCTTACTCACCATTGTTGAAAACGACCCTAGGAAGACCTGGCGTGACAAGTTGAGAAACATTCAGCTCGCGCTCAATATCACAAAATCAACGGTAACTAAATATACATCCATCATCACCATCAGAATTAATGTTTGGTATCCGTTCTCAGTCGTTAGGGTTGTCCAAAATTAATATAGAAACAAGTGAACAACAAAGTCGCTTGGATCGTAATTCTGTTCATAATGAAGCGTCAACGAATATTAAAAAAGCCGCTGATAAGGAGATGAAAAGATTTAATTGTGTTCGTGCTAAAATAAAACCATTTTCGAAAGGAGATTTTGTGTTCATTAAAAACAGCGAACGAAACCAGACCAAACTAGATAAAAAATTTAAAGGACCGTTCGTTATTACTGATTTATTAGATAATGACCGCTATGAACTGAAAAGTTTAAGCGGGTCACATAGAGAGTACAAATATGCCCACGAAAATATGCGTTTAGTACCTCCGGGCATAAGGGTTTTCTGGAAATTACTACCAGTCTATTATTTAATAGATCATGACGAGGAGGCCGAGACGGCGTCAAAAGATGTGGATGTACGTTCAAATTTTGATCATGATCACAAAGACGCATCATCTTCAAAAACTCCAGATAGGTTGACCGCGAGCTCTGATACACTAACCGTTTGCTCGGATACGCTGATCGCGCACTTCGACACTCTCTCAGCCGATTCAGATACTGATAGTTTGGGCAACGGTGAATCAATTGACGTAGAATATGAAGTAGAAATTCATGCAGAGCGTGACAGTTCGTAAATATAAGGTATGATCATTGTCTCACATTGTTACTAGTTCAAACCAACCACCGGCCAGACTTAGATAGTTGGTTGAAAGGATGCATTTGTTATTTGCCGTATTTGTCGCCGCGTTGAGTTGGTTGAAGGGATGGGCTGTGGTGTTATTCAGACCATATCTTTATGGTTGGTTGAAAGGTTACACTGCAGTGTAGTCCGGGCCATACTTAATCGGTTCTTGGAAGTCATACACTGTATTAGATGTTTTGTGTTGCTCAGTAATTGGAGAGATGTCGTCTGGGCCACGCCAGTTTAACGGATGGTTGAAGGGATGCGTCATCATCGTGTTTTTAATTTAGAAAAATGTAGACACAAAATTATAATTTAGTTTATAGTCAGGGTGGTCGAACGAACCACCGAGTAATTGATGTATGTTGTGTCAGAATTGTCCTTAACTCATGGAATTGAGCGACCGGGGACGGTCGATAGTCAGTCCGGCCCTGACGGCGCATTGAATTGAAATTTACTCGGAATTCCCGTTCTCACAATTCACGCGGAACGTCGTTTGTCGATGGCAGCGGGGCGGCCATCTTAACGGTCATTCCGTTCGGGAGACAGCCGTCTGCGCACCGGACCTTGCGACGAATCGCTATATTTCCAAGCAATCGGTGTTCTTTCGCATAAATTAATGTTAATTTCTATTTCATGATAATTTTTGTAAAATAGTAGTGAACTGATTTAATTGATTATTTAAAAGACCATAAATTAATAACTTGTGAATGTTGAATTATGTACCACCACGCCCAGTACTACTTATCTAAGACAATGAGCAATTCTGATGAAGGCCCTCCTGCGCCTTTAAATTTATGTCTATCTTGGATTGGAAATAAAAAAAAATTGTAAATAAATAAATAATAAACAAATTAGACAACATCACATACATTGCTCTGACCCCATAAAGCACTTGTGTTGTGGAAATCGGAAGCAACGACGGTACTACAAACATCCAGACATAAGACAATATAGAAAAGTTTTTCTATGTTAGCCCGGCCGGGGATTAAACCCGGGACTTCACCGAGACCATGTAAACCGGTGTTTAAGCCACTCGATCACGGAGGTCATCAAGTAAAAAAAGAAGAAAAACAAAAGATAATTGTACTTAACAAAATATCCTGATGAATATTAATGAAATAATCAAAATAAACAATCAAATAATAATCAAAGCAAACAAGATATCGAATAACTTGTTGGCACCAGAGCCTACAAAAAGCCTATTCACTCTACTAGCATCTTGTAAATTAATTTTATTAATATTATATTAGCAGTGCGATGCGCGCTCGGAAACGGATGCACTTCACTAAGCAGTGACAATTATTATTATAATTCTAGTTGCGCGCGGCATAGGCTGCAGCGCGTAAGTGGCAATGGATTCCCAACAACTCATAGCCAAATAAGCTTTTGGCGTTTATCCAACACGCCATCCGTACCATGGACTAGGTCAACATTGTGTAGATCTGCAAATTCAACTTCAACAAGGATGAGATTTGCAGTAGTAAAGTGCTGCTGTTTCGAAGCCTCGGCAAAGGCGAGCAGATGCCATTTCGCCGAAGTGATGGGGGCGTGAAGAGTGTCTGGGATATAATAACACTCTTGGAGGGGACCCACCCCGACGACGTGCCTACATTTGTGGCGAAAGAGCTGCACAAACTGTTTCCCGTTACGTTCGATCACGTCGATGTGTCACCAGGCTGCTGAAGCAAATTGCTTACCTACACTCGAGTCTAGCCGACATACAATGTTAATTAGTGGCTTTGGATGACACCATAAGTAACGCTGCTTCGTCATATAGGTTACCAGAGACCTTTAATGTAAACATGCGTTGTGGGGCGCAAAATGCATCCAACAGCACTTATGAGTCAGCACATAACGATCCTATAGCAGCTGCCACGCGTGTCTATGTCTTAAGTTGCAAAGCCACAGAGGCAGAAGGACCGGTGCGACGAGGATGGCTTCACAAAGATGGAGAAGCGAAAGAAGAAGTCAACCAACCGTAACCTGTATGGCACAGCACCGATAGGATCGAAATTTCTGCTGCGTCCTGCTCTACCGGTCGCGACTGCATTACTCCACGAATAAATAGTGGAGAGCATCAGATTAAAAGGCAAATACACCTTGAGGGTCGAGCGGTAGGAGTCCCACCAATTCGTTTGTGGTGAGAGTGCCGACCGAACATCTGTCGACGTTTATGAAGTAGGAGTTTTGGTCGAAGGTGTCGGTTATCGGCGCCACATAATAAATATGTATGTTACTCTTTAAGTTATATATGTATGTCGGAGCCAGTTATCACTTCAAACGTAATTTATTAGATAAACAATTTACTAGGCTACCAACGAATCATATTAAGTAATCCAGATCATGGTTTCTGTGTTTACAAACTGGGCATAGTAAGAGCGGGCGCTGGTGTAGTTGAATCGGTTGAGTTAAATCAGTCATCTGACGAGATTCTATGACAGTAGTCGTTAGCAGGGTTGCCATATGAAAAAAGGAAGTGAAGTTGACGGTCAAGACTTGTAAACGAGCGCGCATTGATAAGATGGGCTTTTTGTGTAAGTTGCTTTGAGAGGGAAGAAGTGTACGGCCTCGCTCTCTTTGAACTTGCCGCGTGATAGTTAGAATCCGTTTTGTCCGCATCCATCTTTAGTAGTTTCGATTAATTACTGTGAAAAGTGGATAAAACAACTAATTTGCATTCAACCATACGTTACTATTTCACCGCCGTCGGCTGAACGAATTGATATCGAAGTATGAATGAGCCAATTATCAAGTAATCCTTGACTAAATTAGCGTTGAGGGTGTTTCCCTAAATGTCTCCCTTTCCAGCCTCAATTTTAACACATATTATATGAGCCATAAATTGCCTGACTGAAATAAATAAATAATAACCTAACCTCCTGTTATAAAAACCGACCTCAAAAGACATTCATCTCCTAGTTTGCCATCCTTATAGGTGGAATATTTGCTTGAAATTGAAATGAAACCACATCTGAGGTACCTTCTTTCCAACAAAAAAAGAATCATCAAAAGTGGTTCACAAATGGCGGAGTTATCGCGTAACATGTATACAAAAAAAAAACAACGTACAGACGAGTTGAGAACCTCCTCCTTTTTTTGAAGTCGATTAAAAATTAATCTTGTCCACCAAGTAACAAACGACCTTCTACTAATTAGGTCTAACGAAGTTACTTTATTAGATGTATGTAATCTCCAGTTCTTTATCAAATTATCTGACTAGGTATATCGTGTTAACGAGGATACATCGTTAATTCTGAATAGCCTTGTGTAATTTAACAATATTGAAACTTACAAACTATAATAATTTGAGATGTTGTTATTATACATTTTCAGTATAATAACAACATCTCAGTTCATGATAGATTTGAAATCGTGATGAAGTAATTAGAGAGTCACCATATTTACTAACGTAAAATCGCATTAAACCGGTTAGAAAAAGCTTTAAATCCATGATCAAAAGAGCGAAAAAGATGTTGTGCGTTTCGCATCGGTTCGTACGGGGTTCGACACAAGTCGGCAACGAATCTACTTTGTTCGGATTTCCGATCGCAGTCGACGGCGGCTGATAGGCGGCAGGCGTCGACCCTCGAACAACCACGTCGGCGCATGAACAGTAGGTTCAACAACAGAATGGCATTTCGAATTAATTTGTTTTGTTAATGTGTTCAAGGCTTATCTATCTACGTTTTGTTGAGACAGTTTCATGTGTATTGTTAATTCAATTACTCACCATGTCAAAGCTATCCAAATACTTGTTTGTACTGATTAAATTGATTTGTTAAATTAATTATTACTTAACATGTTCAAAGCTATTCATGTTCTTGTTTCGATTATTATCTATGTCAAATTGCTTGCTGTCACATTGGGGTTGTCGGTTTGAGTTTCGCAACCAGTGAGTAGTTCTACACGCCATAGCTATATATTGTAGAGTTACTTTGCAGTGTATAGATTATTGTATTAGTGTAGTATTGTAGAGTTCACACATCTTTAACAACGCGAGGGTAATTGAATATAACTATTTATTTACGTTGAATATAAAACCTGTATTATCCATATAAACTACATTACACATTTCGAGTTCTTAGGTTTTCGCGATTGTTACACATAGGAAATGAAACTATTTTTTTGGATTTAAACCGCGTATATATTTTTTTTTCAAACAAACCGACGTTTCGGGCCCTTTACAGGTCCCATGATCACGGTTGACTAAGGTGGTACAGTCATTACAGTCATCACCGTACCACCTCAGTCAACTAGTTATGTACCACCTTTTTTTTTTCAGTTTGTTATATTACATATTTTTTCCTTGTGATTTTATTTTTTACCGGATTAGGTTTTAGTGACACACACACGCACGCATAGTCACTTACACGCCCTCACGCACGCTCAGACACATTGTTTCTTGTTATGTCACTCTTTATTTTGTAATATTATCGTTTTTTTTTAAACAATGTAGCCTTCTTTATACATCCGGAGAGAGTGAGACTGGTGATCTGTAACACAGGTCACCAGCCTAGTATAGACTCCAGCTGTTACTATAAGGAACTTGTTATTATACACGAAATGTAACTACTTATAGACCTTTCTGAGAGAAATAAAGCATTTTGTATTGTGTATTGTATTATGATTTTTTGTGTTAATATAAAAAATACGTATTTTCAATTATTTGTTGTGGTGGTGGGCGTTGAAATTTTTTTATCTTGCCTAAATAGGCGGTGAGTCAAAATTGTTTGGGATCTATGGTCTATTTTACTAAAAAAAATCTTGCTATCGTATTTTGTTTCAACAACTACATGTGCCATATTTTAAATACAAATTGTTCATTATTTTGTACAAAGTCGAGCCAAGCAAGGTTAAAAGCCATGCTTGGTAAATCTTTTTTGATTGTAAAACCAAATAAATCTTCAGCGCTCTTTTTAGAGCAGAAGGTACTCATAGATTTGTGCGATTACACATAGGAAATCAAACTATTTTTTCGGATCGAAATCGCGTATGTTTGTTTTTTCCCCTTTACACCCTTTACAGGTCCCATGGTTAAGGCTGAGCTGTACGTGTTACACTGTTATTTACTCTGTGACTTATAAAATTGTTACTGTTCCTGCTACCGTATCTCTATTCCAGACAGGGCGCTGCCTCTCGCGGCATCACGCTGGCTGTAAATTCAACTCAGCTCTTCAAGACCGTTATTTCTGCCATGGCTCTTAAGAACCTCTTCTGAGACCGTTCCATCTGTATCGGCACGATGAGGTTCTTCATTCATAAGTGGATCGTTACAAGGAGTTCGTTTCCCACTGTGACATTTTGGTAAGGAGTAAACTACTTGGGGAATTTCATATATTGGCCAATATGCAACTGTTAAGGTATAAATATATGCCACTTAATAACTAAGACATATCTAAGAAATACAAATATATACATTGTGCTAAGAGGGGGTAGAGGTTTTGCCTAACAGATATTGGCCAAGAGCATTGCGCGTTCGCGAACGCGTAGTCTACGCACATGCAATGAATGTATTCATTGACCAAACAAATACTATGTACTTCTATAGCATGACACATCTAGATGTTTCAAGCATAGAAAGTATTGATTTGCTATCAAATGTTATCTATTTTTTCTTGTTTTCCTTTTTTTTCTGTTATTTCAATTTACTTTATTTATTACTTTTAACGTACTATTTAACGTTAACTACGATCAATTTTGAGTAGCTTTTTATGCGAGCAACTAAACTGACCAACAATATTAGTTAGTCAATGCGGTAAAAACTGATAACTAAGATGCTGCTTGGTCAATAGTAAATTTTTCGATAAAAATACGTACGTGCAAGTCAAAGCAACAAGATGTTGTTTCCATCAATGTACAGCTGCTGCGCGTGAAATGATTAAAAAAGTTTACTGCGCCTGCATATTTTTGATTGTATTAAGTAAGAGCAAATGTTTTTTAAAATTAATCGAAGCAAAATGTTCTTTGTTTAGAAACTCTTATGTGAAACACGCTATTTACGACAGGTGTGCCTTAGTACATTGTATCCACACCGCATCGCAATACATTTAGAGGTGTTAACTGGTTACCTCTGGTGGCTATTTATCTTGTCAAATGGCTTACCAGATGCAACCTTGCTATCTGCAGATACTTTTAACATGGAATTGGGGATACTATATTTTACTTTGTGTAAAAAGAATACACATACATATAAAACAGTTCTTTATCTATTTATTTTATTTTCGATCAGCTTAACCTTTGATGATATATCTACATCATACAGTGTTGAAATCAATAGCCTTTCGTTTCAATTTAGTTCACTTTTTTAGCGCTGATTTTTTTATGTACCAGACAGTTCCATCGCCTGGGTCTCAAACTAGGAAATTCTCTGTACTATGGATACCAGAGCAACTGAATTCACCCTGGAGCATTTCTCAGAAGACCAGAAACAATTTAGAAAAGTTCGTATTCCAAATCTTCCGGCAGCATGCTCCAATTATACACAACTCTGTTGCTGAGGAAACGGGGTGCACCAGGAGTTTTGGTAGGAGTACGAACTAGTTTGAAGTGGTGACCATTGACCAAACACTACCAATTTTTAAACATAAATGTATTCTGTGACTGTTTGTAAAGCAATTTCAGAACGTAAGCTTTACGAAGTAGCTTGTTTTATGTATTTGTTCTGTGTATTGGAGTATGTTTGGTATTGTGTAATTTAAATTATTTACTTTTCCAATTGAACATTTTCTTTGTGTTGTTTACGTAAAATTTTATTTATTTAATGCCTAATTGTCTACAATTCTTTAAAATTTGAATTTTTGTAATTTAAATTAGCAATAGTGTAAAACCATTATTTAAAAAAATAATAAAAACCTTTCCTAAATAAACAAAGTATCAAAACGGGTTGCGCACGCAAGCGCAAAGAAGCCGCAAGTCCTTTAGCGGCAAAACAATCAATTTTCGTAAAGCGTGGCGTCGTGTCACGTGTGGTTCTACCGCATCGATACCACCAATGTTCGAATGTGAATAATCCGATTCGAGTAAATGTGGCTTTATCAGTCTCAATAATATCAGTACTAATAACTGATATTTTGCAATAACCAATTAGAAAATTGTACTCGGGGTGCCAGTTGTGCAGTTGTCCAATGCCAGTTCTTGAGCTGTTTGGAAGTGGTACGGGTGCTTGCCAGAACTGTTTAGCAGTTTCCAAATATAATACTGGCTAATCTCAAAAGTAAGTAAGTAAGTAAGTAAGTTTGAAACAGCCTAGCCTAGATTGGAACAGTCAGGGAATGCACTTAGCTGGAATTTACACTCACACTTCTCATGTATTCTCAAGAACACGTTAATGCTGCTATTTATTTCCTTTTTACTAATGTATTACCATTACCTAGTACAAGAATCATAGCAGTGTATTTATCGAAGTTGTAACCACTTAATAGTGTAATATTTTGTCTAAAAGTAGCTCCTGGATGGCAAAATTTCACTACCCTTTGCTGCAAGTTTTTACTTACATGGTGGCCTAGTCCTACACCTATTTTATCAGAAAAAAACAACCGATCTTCTGAATGGCCTGGTGGGAGTTCTGCTAGTGTTGGTTAATGACGAGGGTATTGAACTTCAACAGTTGTACTAGAGTAGATTCATTTCCTGCCAGCAACACTGGCATACGATGCACGTGCTGGTTGAGTTGACGATGTAGGCAGTGGGGACGGAGTCTGCTTTACCTCAACTAATTCTTCCGTGTTACTAAGCTCATCCTATAGAAGAACTTGAGTAAGTTCTTTATACTCAGTTCCCAGCTTCAAAAGGTCATTATTGATTGAAGATCCAGCTCCAGATCTTTCACCTGTTCGGTCATCTTCACCTTTTCTAGTGTAGATTTAACTTCGCGAGTTTTATTTTCTTAAGTGCTGTACATTTTTTCTTATTTGGTTATTCAATTTTGAAAATCTTGAATCAACATAATTTGGTGCTGCATAAATTCCTGTCTACTGTCGCTAGTTTCTCACGGAGTGACAAAGTCGATAGGTGGTCGTAGCTTCCACTTTGTTGATAAAATGATGCGGTTTCAGCATTTCATTGCATGGAGCATGTAACCGTTCCGAAATATCGGAAAAACAAAAATATCTCGTGGCGTGATAATCTGTAATTAGTGATAATCATATAGATTTGGTATTCATTTATGGTTATGCAACCACGAAAGCCTCAAAAGCCGAAAGTCTCCTTGAGATAAAAGTTAATCAGCGCCATGTGCCCGTAACGTTTCCTCAGCATCGTTACCCTTCGAAACCAAATTGTAATGCTCACATTACTGCTTGGTGGCAGAAAAAGGTAAGGTAGCAGCCGGGATGAACTCTTTCACAAGGAGCTCCACTGCTACTATTACATTACATTTTACAGACAAAGCTGATTCGAGATTTTATATCCCAATACGATAAACAAGGAGCAAAGAAACAACAAGAGCTAATATTTTGTATTCAGTGGGCACTGTATTCTTATATTGGTCAATTTCTAAAGTAATGTGTCCTACATTAGAAAGTAGAAAGTTTATTGGATATGGAGGTATAAATTACACTTTTATTAAAAAAGCAAGTTCCGATCGAAGCGAAACAAATTCAATCGTTCGCCGAGCTAGACTTCCAAATGGAATACTAAATGAGTTCGAGCGTACATTCAAAATCGGACATGTTAACGAACGGTCATTGAATTTTAACAAAACATCAATTATACGCTTTGCTTACATACAAATGAGGGCAATTCTGTGCGCGGCCGGGACGAAAAATACAAACGGCAAAATGCCCTGTCGAATCCGTGGAGACACACGGGGATGACAATTGCTTTGAAACGCCGGGGGTAAAACAAAAAATAGAAAACAAAAAAAAAACTCAGGATACTCAATCACTCACCACTTTATTAAAATGTCTGATAACTTTAGTTTGGGTTCCATGGCATAAGCCTGGAGCTTAGTGCGGGGTGCACTAATAAATTGTGCCTTACTTTTTATTATGCAATAGTGGTGCTACCCCATTGGCTTACAATTATATGGACGTCGGGTCCGCGCTAAAAAGTGTCCGAACTTATAGGGCGTTAAAATCGTATCCAGAGCGTCATTCACGCTTTAGTCTTCGTTTGTTCGACTGACAGCGAAGCAAGCAAAATTAGACAGTACTGCGATGTCATTACAATTCAAATTCAACGTTTTAGCTTTTTCATATTCCTTTACATGTCACTACGTTTAAATAGGTTGACTTGGGACATTTTTTTCGTGGTTTTTGTATTAGACCCGTCGTCCATTTATTTGTAAGTCAATAAATATGTAACCCACATTAATTTTTTTTGTAAAACATTGCTTTACACGAAACTAAAGTACATAATTATTTAACATTTGGATGCTATTTTCAGGCATAAAAATATTTAATTGTAATTTTTGTGTACACGAAAATAGCATCCAAATATAAAACACTTATGTACTTATTTTAATACCATTTAAAGCAACAGTAGAAAAAATCTGAATGTGGGCTACACCCACAGGTTACACCACTTTTGCGCTGATAGTTTCATTAATATATGGGGTAAAATAAACTATACACTGATCTGTCTTAACTTGACCAGTGTAATCTCTTTTAAAATATGACTATGGAATAGTTAAATTGTATATCACATTCTTCACAGCATAACCTAATTTACGACTTTACTGTCAATAATTAATTTTTAAAACTTCTTTTCTATCTAATTTTAGGTATTAGTCATAAAGCCCGTTGTAAGTGTGAATTTTATTGCAAATACACATTTAACTTAATTTAATATTAAAGTGACAGTTCCTCTACCATGATATTACTGACAGGTCTCGCTAGTGACTGCGTAAAATGTTTGCATACAAAATGTTGTTTCTTCTTGTGACCGCTAGAGTCGCTGTTAAATTTGTCATATAAAATTGTGAAGTAATTTACGCGGTCGCTAGCGACAACTGTCACAGTAAACTCGTGGTAGAGGCACAGGTACTTTATAACTTGAAAATCTTAAACTATGAACGTTACTTTACTACGATCTAAGTAAATGATTCTTAAGTAAATTCCTTGCAGAGCGAGATTTTTTTATGATATTAAGTGACAGTACGAACAAGTCATGCACCTGGTGGTAAGCGACACGTCTTACCATAGCAGTTGCAGTGGCACTCAGAACTTTAAATCTCAAAGACCTTAGGGGCACTGCCACTCTGTCACCCTGAAATATAAGTTGACAAGTCCCATGTAACTTAATTTCAAAGTAATTTCCATACCACCCTACCCTTCAAAAACGACCTCAAAAGTTCGTGGAATAACATCTATTTGCCATAGAAATCAGTTACCGGAAAGTGCGCGAAACCGGATTCATCCCCTGGTTTGCCACTCTTAGGCTGCCTTTCTACCAGAGATATGTGAGGTAGCGAAGTGGTGCGAGGATGTGTAGCGGCGCTGTGAAACGGTGTGATGTTTTCCACCAAAGCTGTGCGAGTTATCTAGGCGGTGAGAGGATGTGCAGTGGCGCGGTGCAAGTATGCATTACGGATTCTTTTCAGCTCTACGCGGGTAGGGTACGATGTAGTAGGGTGGTCGGTGGCGATGTGTCAGTGTCAGTTAGTGTCATACTTTCAGTAGCTCTAGTTTCCTACACCGTTTGGCACACATTCCTCGCCCCCATCCCTCACACACATCTCCCGCTCACATCTCTCGCCATTTTGTATGTACAAATACTTAGCTTCGCTAACCCTTTTCCATCGAAGCTGCGCTAAGCAAGGTTAGGAAAACGAAGTAATCTTATTGGTGGATATTTTTCTCGCACACTACCTCGCAACGTCGCACATCTCTGGTGGAAAGGCAGCCTTAGAGATGGAATATTTCCTTCAAATATAATGGAAGAATCATCAAAATCGGTTCACAAATCAAAAGCGTAACATACATAGAAAAAAATACAGCTGAATTGAGAATCTCCTACTTTTTTGAATTCGGTTACAAAACCGGGACGCAGAAATGCGCAAGGCAGTACTTCTCTGGACGAACTCATGATTTATTTGGTTCTCATTAAAATTAAAACATTATTGTTTTGTTGTTTATGGTTTTATATCAAAATTTTTCGCAATATGTTTTCTCACTAAATCCACCCCTCAACCGAAATACAAATTACAATAAACTAATTTGGTACATTCGCGCAAATGAAATACGGTCCTAAATCAGTGTTAGGATTGACGCGGAAACATTTGTTTTTTATTGCCAAACCTTTAGGGAGTTTCTGAAGCCTATTGGAACGATAAACGTTTCGAAATTTCCCAAGTTTTAACAACACTTTAAATAATAACTCTTTGGTATAGACACGAAATTAAATCAAATTTTCGTATTTTAAATTACCTGTTTTCTGTAAATTAGTACTGTAACAGGGCGTAGTCGTGAGATTGCGTAACGAGAGGCACTTTTCAATGATAAACGAGTATTATATTCATAAATAAAACTTTACTACGTGTATTCAATTTGAAAGCTTTGTCCAGAACTCCTAGACGTCCATTTGACAACAACCTTCTAAAAATCATACAATTCTGTTCCAAATCGGAGCCTCCACCACTTGTAACAGGGCGTAGTCGTGAGATTCGTAGCGAGAAGCACTTTTCAATGATAAACGAGGATTATATTCATAAATAAAACTTTACTACGTGTATTCAATTTGAAAGCTTTGTCCAGAACTCCTAGATGTCCATTTGACAACAACCTTCGATTATTTATACAATTGTAAATATAAACTGATCCAGCCTGCTACAGTACTATACTACACTTGATGAATGATAATAAACTTTATGAGCAATTAATAAATACTAATCTAACTCAAGGAGAATTCTGGTTAAAAAATGGGACAGAAAAATCAAAACCAGCAACATTTTCGTGTGTCCAACTGCTGAGCCCCTATCCCTGACATAATGCAAATATAATCTCTAAACATTGAAAAGAAAGCAACGTATGTACTTTCTACATATACGAGTAATATATAACTTGGCACCTAATAGGTACTACCGATTGCAATATTTCGTCTGTTTAAAGGTAAAACCACATAAGTGACATTTTCCACAAAAA
>NW_020653854.1:15445230-15445632 GCF_003589595.1 Hyposmocoma kahamanoa | reverse complement strand
TCTATTAAACAAGGAAACAAGTTGGTCTTTTTAACACTTCAATGAGGTAGCTAAAAAGAAGGATAATGTTGCAGGAAAAGTTCTCGTGATCAATGAAACTGGAGTCAAGTAAGGAAATATTGACAGGGCAGCTTCGACCGGAGCAGCTTACGTGACCGGCGTCGCAACCATGATGGTAAAGTGCAAGCAGTTCGTTCAATTCTCTAACACTCCCTAGATAATCTCAGCCGGCGTTTACACTGCTCAATTACATCGGTTGTTAAAAATAATAACCCGTCCATGGAAAGTAACGGCGTTTACCGTAAACTTAATACCAATGCCAGAATATGATAGTACGGGCGCCTCGTTTCACTATACACACACACACACACACACACACACACACACACACACACACACACA
>NW_020653854.1:15429197-15445220 GCF_003589595.1 Hyposmocoma kahamanoa | reverse complement strand
CACCAACTACTTTTCCATAGAGAAGTGTCAACAATGTAATAACAAAATTCATTGATCTACATGCACACATCTGTGGACGTTATATTGACACAGTATGGTGGATATTGACGAGTTTGTATGAGGTGATACAAGTACATGTCAGTGTAGTGAATTTTCTAACGGCAAAAGTAAATTTTAACAATTTTTTTTATGATAATATTGTAAAATATTTATACCATAAAAATAGCCACCAAATTTAGATGAAGAAAACTAACCTGAAAAGAATATTGACGGGATCGGACAGCACTACGGCGCAAAAGTAGTGGCATTTTGCAATGCGGTACTAATACATATTCTCTTGTGCCCTCAATTAATTACTATCTCACAGTTTTTCATGTAACGCGAAGGTTGCATGAAAGAGATTGCTATATAGCAACAAGGCCGCCTGATGTACCTTCCTCTTTTCTTTTTTTTATTATTTGTCCAATAAAGAATATTTGTATTGTATTTAAGTACTGTCCCTTAAACGGGTTAAACTGACTCTATGATCACTATGGTACTTAGAATGTGTTGGTAGATATTTTCCTTTCTCCTCAATTCACCATCTAAAGTCATTATATTGCTACCTAACGTCACAAGGGTTAAGGACAAGTCATGGTACCTTATGTTTTTCATGACGGTCGCTTTTATTAAACCATTTGACCTTTTTGTGCTGCTCTGTGAGGTTATTAGTCATTCGTAAAATTTAGAACTACACTGTTAGGTATCTTTCTTGCACTTTTTATATCATTTATTATTTATCTTCGTCATCTTTGTTGTTTTTGTGTATAATTAAGTGTAAATAAAGCTTTTTATTTATACGTATTGCAATTAAGACTTCAAAGAATTAACACGTTCTTCGCCGACTACAATTTTCAAAAAAATTCAAAAAATTACAATAGCTTATAATTATTGCTTTTGGTCTCATTTGTATATATATTTTTTCGTGACGTTTCATTATTTACTGGCTATATTTTGGGAATGCTTTTTAGTGGCGGGCATGTCAACCCGACGCGGGCGCGGCCTAAACGGAATAATTATTACGTTTAGGCCGCGCCGGTCACAATGCCGGGCAGAGTACATACACGTCGTCGTAATGTTCGATAGATGTTTATCTAAAACTTACATTAAATCTGTTTATTTTAAATTGACATTTCACATTAACAATTTATTTGCTTTGCTTGTAACTTTTAAATTCAAATTGAAATTAAAGTCACTTTTGGTTTATTAGAAACATGTTTTTTCTTCTTCTAAGTCTAGAAAAGTAGATATGTCATTAAAATCCTAAAAACCAAATGGCAATAGAAATTTGTTTGGATCGTACCGGTCAGGCTATATGGCTAAATGCGTAGCGTTTGTCATCTGCAGCGTGAAAGAGCATCGCAAAAGTGTATTGTGCCTGTCATTTATAACCCCCGAATACGTAAATTACCACGGCGATGAACGTTTTAAAAGTGCAACAACGTGCCAAACAATTTTTTTGTAATTTTATGGCACGTACAGCAGTGTGCACAAATCTTTGCTTTTAGACAATTGGCAGGAAGCTGTCGGGTAAACGTGACCGTCGTCGTCCAATGACTGGATTGCTCTTTTGTTACAGCCAACTTTAAACTTCGATGTAACTATGGATTTTGTTGGCAAAGTGTTATTTTCTATTGCGGTAAAGATTTCTGCTTTGTAAAGTAATCCAGTGTTAAACCGTTTTCTAAAATTTACTTAACAAAGATGTATTATTTAGAACAACGTTATGTTTTTTAAAATTTACCACCACAACCAAAAACAGAAACATTTACGAAAAAATTTCAACAAAAAACAGCTGCTATATTTTAAGACTATAAATTCATCCAAACGAATTTAGCGTGAATGAGAAGAAATACAAAACAATTAACGGCGGATGCTTACTGCATACTAAATATATTTGACCGATGGTTTTAGCTCCACAAAACATTTTAACGCAATCTCAGCATCCGACCAACTAAACGGATGAGGTAAACAGGCCGTAAAATTTTGCAAAGCAAAACTTGCAAAGGGCCTACGTGATAGGAAAACTCAAAGTGGCAAGGTGAACACCTTTGTTTTTATCGTATTCAGTTTTGCTGATAAAGCTTTGGAGGTTTTGACCCTACTACAGAGTGGCTTCAGATAAGAAAACACATTTTCTTCTATATATATATTTAGGAATCAGCAGTACCTCCAGACTGTCATTTGGCTAAGGGCTTATTTTTTTATGTCTTTGAGAGATAAGTTTATAATAATAAATAAATAATTTATTTGGTATCCAAGGCCTACTTGTTAGTAAATACAGAGTCGAAACATAAAAACACACATTATTACGCTCGAGGCGCCAACTGGGGTAATCGCCTCATCAGAATCTGGATGAAATGACTAAGAATCGGCGCATCGAGTTTAGCAGCAAACATTTTCAGAATGCTGTTAGAACTGGAACGCAGTCTAGAGAGTATTGACGCCGTCCTTTTTCGCGTCACAGCAAAAAAGTCATCTACTCCCGCTTGAGCAAACATCGACGATGCGCTACAGTGCCGCGGTAGTCACAACAGCATCCTCAAATATAAAAAAGGAAGTACGAGGAATAAAAATAAACTAGATGTGCTTGACAGTCGTCTTACCAAAGTTACAAATCCATTTAAGGGGTAATGTATGCGCTTCTATTTACATACATATAGTAAGTTACCGAGTGATATTCAAAATTGCCATTTACGAGGTTTAAAACTATGGTGAAAGAAAAACTTTATTCTAAAGGTTTTATTCTTCGTTATACAGTTTCTGCGTACTTGGATCCGTGGCAGTGACGCGTTTAGCTCATGCAAGTGTTCTCGATTTCAAAAGCTGTTTGAAATAAATATTATGAATGATAAATGTTTTTAAAAGTATATTGACAAAGTGAAACCCCTAAAGGTTCTTGCTCATTCCCCTCAGGGAAATCTGCCTTACGAATGAGTAGTAGAGTTTAATCAATATGACGTTTTAAGTGTAATTTGCTTATTATGAATTAAGATGATTTGAGTTTGAGATTTGAGTTTTAAGTTGGAAAAAATAATGCTACCTATGTAAAAATACACATTGTTTTTATAAAAGGTTTAATTTTATTTCAGCAAATAATAAACTTCAATATTTCCATGTTAGGTAATGCTAAAGTTTCATGATCTTTAATTGACTCTTATGATCAAATGACTTTGTTGATAATCCTATTGAGTGGTGGTCTACCAACATGTGATTTGTACATACATAGTATTGTGATAGGTGAATAAAATTGCGCTTCACTTTTTAACCGACTTCAAAAAAGGAGGAGGTTCTCAATTCGACTGTATAATTTTTTTTGTATGTATGTTACGCGATAACACGACATTTGTGAACCGATTTTGATGATTCTTTTTTGTTGGAATGAGGACACCTCAGAAATGGTCTCATTTAGATTTGAAGAAAATACTGCATCTCTAAGGGTGGCAAACTAGGGGATGAATGACTTTTGAGGTCGGTTTTTTTAATAGGTACTTTGTACTGAGATTATAATGCGATAAATTCACAACTATTCTCTAGTTCACTATCGAATTGAGACTGAGCAGCGTTTTTTGTGGAAGTCATTTTGTAATTGGCCTCTGATGGCTACACCACCTGGCAAAAGAGCTAGCTAAAGCCTAACCTGGATCAAAATTTGGGTAGCAGGCCTGAGGGTGCCCTGGTAGGGGGGATGGGATTCTTCGTCCTCATTTTTTTTTTATAATAACAATTGACGGGGCGAACAAGTCGTGCGCTGGGTTTTAAGCGACACACCAGTCCATAACAATTTAAATCGCAAAGATCTGAGGGACACTGCCACTGTGCCTGCACTGACACATATGTTGACAACTAGCACCTTTACCCTTCAAAACAGGAACGCAGTAATACTCACAATACTGCTTGACGGTAGAAATACGTAAGATGACAGTATGTCCCCGGATAAACTCTTAAACAAGGAGCTGACAACATTTAGCGACAACCGTGCTAAATTAGGTAGGAATAAAATAGAGGAGTCTAAAGTAGCACTAAAGTAATAAATATAACAACTAAATCCGTGATGTGTAACAGTGGTGAAATATGGTCTAATATCATAGTGAGATCCAAAATGGTACTAAAATAATAATAAAAATGATGAATAACTGAATTGGTAATGCGTAACAGAATATTAACTCAAGATATTGCAGTATTTTATCCTATAATCAAACTGTCTGAAGTAATGAGGTGAAAGTGAGAGACAAAGCTGTCGGGGTGACAAACAGTCCCGTGATCCTTCTGAGATTGGACTCTGGACAGTGACGAACGCGCAAGACATCCTCTCACTCTATTCAACATATAAATTATGTACGAAATTACATATGATTGCGATAGTATTATTATTATATTTTATTCAGCGTCAGCCTTATCCAACTGATATCCTAATGGGTTTTTCAACCATTTTCATCGGCTGACCTAAATCTCACGAGGTTGGTTTTAATAAGTAACCATCGAGATAAATGTAAAATTTAATTCTGCTTTCCGTTTCCATCACCGCGGACTAGGCGTAGGCTTGGGTTCCACCCCTATGTTGTGGATATTCCAAAGATTCGCACGAAGGGTTACGCTTCCACATTTATATGGCGAACGACTATGGAGTGGAATTCGATGCCTGCAGACTTGTTCCCTGAACGTTATAACTTGGGCCTATTCAAGGCGAGAGTGAATAGGCATTATTTAGGTGTGCTCCGTCATCGACTTCATCGTCACTTTCCATCAGGTAAGATGGATGTCAAATGTGCACTTATAATCTGTAAAAAAAATGTATAATCCACGTCTTTACGCGCGAGCCAAATTCGTAGGATATGTATGGGGGCCTACCATAAATTTTCCAAAAACAATCATTATTTCAATGTAAGCTTAAAGTAAGCTTACATTATATACTCATATTCGTACCATGACAAACCTGTCAACCAAGTAATGATATTGATAAAGTGATTAAACATAGATACACTATGTGATTGAAAGAACGAATGATTTCCCAATATTGTCTATTCCTTTCTAAAAATAGGAAACAAATAACGCTATGTGAACTATGTAATGCCATCTTTTCCTTATTTGATGTTCCGAATCGTCTTATCGTTGTATAATGTTTAAGTACTTAAGTACTAATAACATTAATGTTATTTACATTCAGAGAATTTTAACTGTTATAAAAAGAAAAATATGTAATAATAAAATCTATTAAAATTACGTTGTTTTCAATAATTTTTCCGCATTTTCATGAAGAAAAATGAATAAAACATGCTGAGTCTTGATAGTCACGTTGTGAATTCGGAATTATAGTCTAGTGTCAACTGTTAGTGTCGCCAAGGAGCATATAGATGTCGCTGTTATAATTTTACAAATAAACAACGCGTTTTTTTATTTAACGAGAAATCATTTCCTAAATACCACTATTTAAAAAAATAAACAAAATATTCAAAAAAATTATGTAAATAAATAACTTAAACTTCAATTTTAATCATTACAAATCAATATTCGGACAATATATTCGAAAATAATATTGTTTCCACAGCGTCCGAGTAACTATTTTAAGATTGCTAAATTTCACATAAGAACAATATTACTTTACTGTTAAAGTCGTGTCATAGTACGAACTGAGTGAATGAATAGTCACAAAGCTGCCAATAAAACATCATAGTTTCAACATTATAATAAGCTTACTTTAAGCGCGTCATGGTTCGAAACGTCAATGTAAGGTTAAAGTAATATCGTTTTAAGAGGTTGTGGTAGGCCCCCAGCCTTGCTATCCACAAAGGATAGTACGTAT
Organism: Hyposmocoma kahamanoa; assembly: GCF_003589595.1. Taxonomy (NCBI): domain Eukaryota; kingdom Metazoa; phylum Arthropoda; class Insecta; order Lepidoptera; family Cosmopterigidae; genus Hyposmocoma; species Hyposmocoma kahamanoa. The sequence continues at coordinate 15,439,378 of NW_020653854.1, read as the reverse complement.
AACGAATTACAATTAAACAAGTTTTGCATAAATCCCGCGACTACAAATTATGTAGGTATCTAAAAGCAGTTTCATAACATTCAAATTGTCTAAGCACTCGGGTAGTAAATGAAGCGTGTTGTAGTAAGAAAGCGGCATATTCTTATAATAAGCCACAGGAAAAACTAAATGAGTTTACTGCCGGCACATCAGGATCGTATTTGGATATTCAATTGGCTAATTTTGTTATATTTCATATTTTTTTTCAATAAACAAGAGTGAATTCATAAAAGACGCGGGTAGTTTATATCGAATGCTACATCTGTAAAGGAAAAGGTATCATATACATTGGTAAAGCAAATAACAGTTTAAAAATTAGAGTAAGAGATGTTATATATATGTTATGTGCCTACAGCTAAGTAAAACAAAGTCAAATCATGTTTATCACAGTATTTACATAAAATTGGTTTTATGTTTGAAGTAAAGTAAAAACTAAAGTGTCAAGCGCCACAAAAATTGTTAGAAGTTACTTTAAAATTGTTCTATTTATTATAAGAGATTATATATGCATATACATATAATAAGATTAATAGTCACATAGAAGATTATAAGAGAATATTAACAATAACAATAAAGCACACACTCATAGCCCCGCGCTAGGCAAACTCTGTATCACGGGAGTCTTGGACACACTCATAGACAATCATAAATTACTACCAAACCCATGAGAGAATTAGATGTAGGCTCTACAAATATTTCTCCCGGCCCTGGAATCGATCCGGGACCTTTGCGTGACAGTCCAGCGTGGTAACCTTTCGGCCACTGACGCTGTTACGTATATAGAAGATATTCCATGATGATAATATGAATGATGTAATTTATTTTCTCTCAGCCTGCAAGGTGCAACACGAGTATGTAATACAATACTTACTGACTAGTAAGTTTTATATTGAACCTTGTTTGTGAGAGACGGATGCCAGCAATAGGCATTAAAATGCTTATATGCCTGTAATATAAGCATTTTTATGCCTATCTCTGGCATACCAGGTCCTCATTCGGGACTCTTGAAGCTTAACTTGTAATATCAGCGCTAAAGTATGACATTGCCGCTTTAAAAAATAAAATAAAGTAACATTCAGCTTAGTAACTTTTTACAAATAATATCTTCAATAGTTTAAATTTTGACGTTATTACTTTGTTTTCGTTTTGCACAATGCATTCATTTTAAAAAGGGCGACATGGATTTTTTCCCCGCCGAAAAATTGTCAGAAAATTAATTGATTGAAGAGAATTTAAAACCTAATATCTGGCGGTATGACTAATTATACGCCATCGTGTATTTCGAAAAATTAACGAATGTTAACTAAAATTAACTAAAATTTATTAATTAGTGACGAAAAAATTTACTTCAATTTTGGTTTTTTATAATGTCAAGTGATGGGACGAACAAATCGTGCGCCTGCTGACAAGCTACACGCCTGTCCATAGCAGTCGCAGTGCCACTCAGCTCTTTAAATCGTTGAAGATCTGAGGCGTACTGCCCCTGCGCCCTTCACACTGGGACATAAGTTGACAAGTCCCATGTAGGTACCTGTAATTTCACCAGCACTCTTAACCTTCAAAACCAGAACACAGTAATACTGACATTACTGCGTTGCGGCAGAAATAGATAAGGTAGTAGTAGTACTTCCCTGGACGAACTCTTCCACAAGGAGCTCCACTGCTACTAAAATAATCATAATACGGATATCTCACATTCGTGTAATTTGTACTATTATGAGTTCTGAAGCTGCACCAAAGCAGTGCAAATGACTCGAAACATTACAAAGTCTTGTAGGGAGCGGATACTAATGCAAATGTATACTTTGTTTGCTCAATTGCGCAGTGACAATTTTACCTGACATGTGAGCTGGCGTAGACTATCTTTTCTTTATTTACCAACTATAATGTTTTTATTATAACTAGGAATATTTCTAAATGCAATGGTGACAATATAGAGTTGGCATGTTGACAGTAGGCCCTAGGCGTCGTAAATATCTGTTGTAAATCGACACTGTGAGATTGCCTTTTCAGTTCCCTCAACTTAGATGAGATTTCGCACCTCCATCCCTTGAAGTGACGCTATACTTTAGTAAGGATTAACCTAAGCTAATAAACTCTCGAATCTTGACTATTTGGTTTCTATCGGTAAGTCAACTTTTGAAAACAGGACCTTTTATGTTAATGGAATCTAGTTTAAACGGAAAAAGAGATTTAGAAACCATGTCGAAGGCTTTTAGTAAGTTCGATGAAAACACCTATGCATTTTATACCTTCATCGAGACGACTTGTAACTTTACGAATGACTTCTATAATTGTAGATGCACATCCATAGTGATATTAGATTATTTGATTATGAAATTGAATAAATGTTTGTTATGATTTCTCGAAGACCTTGGTTAAAATTTGTAATATAGAATTAAGTGCGTTGTCGCCAAAGCATCTATTGCCAAAGTCGATTTCAAATTTAAGTTATTGATGGCATACATAATAATTTTTCATTGGTCAATCACAGTCGCTCCTTTATCTCGTAATGAGGATGTATACATCAGCGTGATAAATGAGAAGGTACCATTTTAAGGATGAATGAAACTAACTCAGCACGAATTCCCTCGTCCAATAAGTCGCAAGATTTCATTTTTAAAAATTAATTTACATTATTTACTATCTACTAGCATCATTATCATCAGTAATAATATTAGCTAAATAATTTACTAATACTAGAAATGTTTAACAAATTCTTTCTGTTTAAAAACTCTTTAACAAATTCGCATAATTTATTCTTGTTTGTACCTGCGTTTTGAGTTTCTTGCCTCTCATAAACTCGTTTTGATTTATCGAAGTAATGTATTGCAAAAGTTGCAACATCTGTAGATTAATTTCAAGACTTCATTATCTGGATCCGTTTTAAGTTGTTTTTGTAATCGCGGTATCGTAGTCCATCGTTTATTAAGCAGTTTCCTTTTTCTTACTTTATGTTTTGAAAGCAAAAAACATATTTGGCCTCCATCTCACCTGATAGAAAATGATGAAGAGGTCGACGATGAAGTGTGCATATCCATGTAATGCCTATTCCATCAAGAAAAGATCGAAATTACTTTTTTATTTCAGACATTGCGTCGAATCAAACCAAGCAGCAATCAATTTACTTAGTTTTGTTAGATGTTTGATATACAGATAAGTCCACTCATGCGCAGGAATAGTGAGATCAGGAAGTGAACAATAGCTCCAGCAATATGTTGTATGTCTTGGTTGATTGTTTATTATGCGTACTTATACTTATTAGGTTAGGTTAGTACTTATTAGGTGCAATAACTTTATTTATATACTTTATTAAAATAACGTTTTAAAATATTTATGATATTTAGTAATTTGTCATAGGAATCGACAAAATTTCAAGTATTGGGTTGTCCAAAAACTTTGATACCGCAAAGTATGAATAAAAAGCATTAAAAAATTTAATATTAAACTGTAATCAATTATGTATGTTTGTACGTTGTTAAATTTGGAAAAAAAAATGTTTTTCCACAAAATCATCGCAAGTAAATATAGATTTGGTGTTATTTTTACTTTAATTTAATATAGTTACTTAAACAAAAGCATTTAAAAGCAAGGCTTACAAAAATTATTCGTGAAATACTTAAATTAGTACCCGTTATTACAAGGTTACATTTTGTAGGTTTTTTGAACTGTCACAGGTATCATCTTAGATTATTTATAGAAACTATTATTAAAGTAACATTTTAGAAGTAAAAGTACTTCGTTATTTAAAATAAACTAATGGCAAAAACACCATGGACATTTTGGCGCACTCATTACATTGATTATTGTAAAAACGGTAAATGCTCACGTACCACATTTAATTTCATAAGCTGCGTGCTGCTGCTGTGGCGGTTAATGTATTAACCTATTTTTTGAAGTATACTGCACTTTATTCAAAGTGGAATGTTTTATAGTTGAATATGTAAAGTTATCCTAGCAGAGATTACTGTTAATATTACAAGTTTAACTTAGTTTGGATCTTATAAGTAGAGCAGAAAACTTGGATTACAAGTTGGATAACCAGTTACACGCTGTACTGCTTAGATTTGTCCAATAATCCTGAGGTGGAAATAAGAGAACATTATGTTATTTGCTAGGTGACGTGATAATGTAAAAGACTGAGCAGTTGAAAAGGAATTTACGGGGATAATCTTAATATTATCACTAGGTAAATTAAAATTAGGCTCGAGTGACCAGAAACTGATAGTGTGTAGTAGTTGTAAAGTTGTGTTCGGTAATAAGCTTTTTATAGTTTTGTGAGATTATAATGAGTCATGTGTATTCAGTTATGTACTGATGTATTTGTGAATTTACTTTGCATTACGTACCAAGTAAACATTTCAATAAAAATAAAGGTTGAAGTTCTGAAGCATATTACTCATAACATTTATATTATATGTTAAGCTACATCCATTCTACAATACGCTTGTCCTACACCTCACAGGCGTAGACTTTATCATGCGAAATCCAGGTAGATAATATTTTTTTTGTTTATATCGTGTTCATGAGCTAAATAATGTAAACGTATGGCTTCTGGAGTGACGTATTCGGGTATAACGGGTTTTCTCTGTTTTTCGGACTTATTATACATTCTGGTTGTCCATAGCGGGGTTTCTTTACTATCGGTAGTATCAAAGTCGACTACAATAGATTTTGATTTTGGACGATATATGTCACGGATTTCACGATCATTGATTACGCTTTCTAGGCACAAAATAAAACTTATATCTTTTAGAAAGTTTGTTATCTTAATTGTGTTTTGGAATATTCAGAATCTTCATCGTGGTTGAAAAAGCAAGGACCATCGGCAGCACATTACTTTTTAGATCCACAAACTTCGTTTAACTCTTGTTTCTAAATTAACTAAAAAATGTTGTAACGGGTCTCATTTTTTAAACCCGGCTGCAGATCTCGGTAGGTTAATCAGTTCAACAAGACCTCATTCGCTCTAGAAATCAGCAAAGGCTGAGGGAAAACATTACTGAGGTAATAAATCTGACGCTGCTGGGTAATGTGCATGCAGAGATAATTCCATCCTCTACTACCCTAATTGAATAAGATGGGGTTGTCAGGTGGAGTGCTGTAGTCAGTACTTTGAGACCCTTTGCTCAAAACTATGCATGCGGCAAATTGCTAAAGACATCAGAATCATATTTAAGCTCATAATCTCAGTTTTGGCACAGAGGGCCGGTGGGAGACAACAGTCCACGCTCTACATGCTTTTCTACATAATTAAGTGAATGCTACAATGCCGCTTAAGGTCGACGTTGGCAATTCTTTTATTTACTTATAACTAGTTTACGGAGTTACTTCGTCATCCATGCAACTTTACTACTGTTACTAGACCATAAATACTTCGCCACGAATGAAAAGCTTCTACATCACACAATTGTATTACGGTACACATAAAAACGTAGGGCACGTACCCCTTAGCCCCTAATGTTCATATATCTCCGCAGCCCATTTCCAAAACTTCATTTCAAGGCTCCTAAATTTATACAATCAATACGCAATCTGTATCCTAAAATGTTGCGTCTTCGTCTTTAACTTCACATACTTGCTACTGTCCGGCTTGAACATGGAACCGTTCACTTCATTAGATATCAATTTAAAAATTGTACTCGTATTACATCGCACCAGACACGGGGCGGTTTACACACTGGAACAAATCTGCTGAAGCCTTTCCAATTTTTCTGTTTTCAATCTACAGCACGGTCATTTTCATATCTTAAGGCCAACAATCAGCGACACGTTAGGCGATGATGGCTTGAAACGCCTGAAATTTGGCCTACTCAACCAAAATCTATATTACGACCTCAACATTCCAAGGAGCTGGACGACATAGTGCCAAAAAATACGCTGAACAACAATTACGCTGAACAAAATCCTGCCGAGACAATATCCGTCTGAAAAAAAGAATCCAAGTGGGAATATGACCATAGGTTATACGATTTCTCGTCAACCAGTACCAGCAATTTTATAAGCACCGAGACACCAATGTTTGTTTTGACTAGGTGTCCCAGTTTGCTCTTCATGGCGGTACCCCATATATATATATATACCTATATATATATTTTAATTCAATATAATAATGACTATACATTCATTGAGGTAGCAGGGCGGTTCAAGTTAGTTTCTTGTCGAGATTTCACCTCTAATTTCGGTCATTGTACCGATGGAGTTTTCCCCGATTTCATTGAACAGTCTTTTTTGCCTCTTTATAACATTAATCTCGACGTTATCCTCGTCATTTTGTGTAATATTTTGTAACTGGTTCTATCCGTATTGAGTAGTAGGAAGATTACGTAGCGGATGTGGTGACTCAGGTGGAAAACGTTGAACGAATATTGTGAAATACTATAATAAGTAGTAATAAATATTTTATTAGAATTGCGTGCCCAGGTAATGACGTGCAGTACAAGCGGTGTGCGAGAGCGAGTAAACGTTATGCGTGGCGAAGCCTATATACTGATAAATGTCAATGTCAATGTGTTAGTTACAAGCAACCCTCTTGTAATGACTAACGCTCGCCAATGCGATGTATGCTTTTATTATTCTACTCTAAAATAATCAACAATTTCCTTACAGTTTCTCCTAGAAGATAGTTCGTGTAGTGAGCTTTATATGCAGAATCGATCGTTTTGGACTCACTACTGTCCTGAGATCATTGTTTAAAGAACATTCGATCGAGTGAAGACTCGATCGAATGTTCTTTAAACAATGATCTCAGGATATTACCATCAGCCAAAAGACACTAATTGCTGAATGTTTCTATTGAATGGTACTTCCTATAGTCCTACCTGCATTCAGAAGCTCTTGTGATTCAAATCGTCACTTAATGACCGTCCTCCGCTGCGTTTTCTATCTTCGTCTCAAGACAGATTGAGAGAAAATGTACAAACTTAAAAAAACAAATATTCTCCAGGTTCCTGACTCCGTGGCTGGCTCCATATCCCGCATCAATTTGTCTTTATCGCCGGATCGCGGCTGATGGAGCGTTCCGACGCATTATTTGAGACATCACTAATGATGGATGGCGTCCTACACAACGTAGGTTCCTTTGTCCTGACTTATTTGTTACTAAATGTACAAATCGTGTACCGAAAAGACGTAAACGTGACTGTACTTATTTGAGTATTACTATGTATTTATATTATGTACCTACATGACTAGATTATTTTATTTATGTTTTTTTTTGTACACCAGACAAAGGAATGGAGCAATTGGAGAAAGTGAACATTCGCATGATTTAGTTTTAAATAACACTGTGTTATCAACCCTGTGTCATTAACACCGTAAGGTAAAGGGAGACAGTTCATCGAGTGTTGTCTTAATGTCGGATGGGTGTTCATTAATCATCGGTTTTGTGAACGTTTCAGATAATTTCATGTAGTCTTTGATTACACAGTAAATCATTGTAGTCCTTAGTTACTTTTTTATTTGCCTTTAAAGTTACCTAGTTGTTCCGAGTAGTGCCCTGGAATGAACTATGTTACCTTGTTACTCTAGTACAGGAAATTTCGTGTTTCAAGACTGGGTAATTGGTGTTGTTATTCGGCACTTTATTTATTATTATTATTTGTATTATTATATTTTACCTATTTTTTTATTTTACGGTGACTTTGGGTCTCCATATTCTTATTTCTGTCTTGTTTTCTTTATACCACATTACATACAGTCAGTAGAAAATAACGATCAAGCCTTTAAACTTCTGACTTCAAACTTAGGGGAATAAATATCAAGTTGAAGATTCTACTCCAATAATCCGAACCTCGCTTAAAGTTAATAGTTTGAACTCGTCGAAGTTGGTGGTAATTGAGAAAGTCTGTTAGGTTAAAAGTGGCCGCACTTGTATAATCACATAAAGAGCCTTTGCTTTTAAAACGAGATTTATGGCACTGGATATAATATATCCTGTATATATTATATCCAGTGCCATATATATATATATATATATATATAATAAATACATGTCTCAATAAGACGCCTTTTCTTTTTAACTTGAGTCTTGTATGTTATAGTCTAATACCACTTTTGTATTAACACGTATTAAGTATACTTAATTATAAATATACGTATCGTGTTTTAACGTCACTCCGTCGTCCTATTTATAAACAGATTGAGTAGTTTTGTCTTTAGTATAGTAAAAACGTAAGTAATGTATTTACCATTGTAAATGTAAATATTATATAGAAAAGGATTATTACGCATATGTCGTATATTTTCGTGTTTATCTCTAAAATAACAAACTACAGCGATTATATCGCAAATATATTTTACAACCACACACATATTGAATTCACCAGGTACAGATTTATGAGCGGCTTAAATTTTCGTCAAACATTTGCTGTTTTCCTATCTCGATATCGATATTGTATCTATTTGAATGAAATTTTTTTAATATTTGTTTTTATTTTTGTTAGATACCGTGTCCTAGCAGTGAAGTGGGCCGTCTATTATCTTAACATGGGTAATGTGACTGAAAAATAAATTGAGGAGCTGGACAGCAGTGTTATCCAGGCCCATCTACCAAAATGGATTCAGTCGGAGAGATTCATCGTTGGAGTCGTTCAGATAACAATATAAAGAAATACCTGTCATCTCTACTCCTCTTGGGTTGGTAATGGGGTATGTAACGGATCGCCCACGCCATTAACAGGTAGGTATACAAAAAATGTTGTTCGAACATGGTAATTGAATATTTGGTCTTTAATATATGTTCAACTTTCATCTGTTATAAACTTTTGCTTAAAATAGCAATTCGACTATATCAAAGTAAGAGAGATATTATATTTCATCTCGTAATTTTAATTTTTTTGACGGAGTAGACGGCCAAAGAAACACTTACTAAAAATTATCAATATGTAGAACAATTTTATTTCGAATAAAATTATTTGAATCTTTTCACAGATTTCGTTCTTCAATGTAGTCTATACTGACATATTTTATTCTAGCCTAAACACATCAACATCGAATAGGGGTTGCTCTCAGTGATCGTGTATGTCTAGAAGTTATACTCACATTGCTTTTATAGTCATGCGCGGTTGCTTGATGGCAGTTTGAGCATAAAATAAAAAAAAATCGGCATTGTCTCTAGTCTTCTCTAGAAGCGATGCCGAATATTTTCTGAATTTGGAACACATCATTTCAGTACAGAGTACCTACTAAAAAAATCGACCTCAAAAGTTCGTGGAATTACATCTATTTGCCAAGTTTTATTGAAATCGGTTATCGGAAAGTGCACAAACCCAGATTCATCCCCTAGTTCTCCACTTACAAACGACACGGCAAACAGTTTTTAACATCCTTAATCAAATAGTTGACAAACACTTACAAAACACAAAAGTAATCACGTTTGAAGAAGTTCACTCTGCTATATACTGTGCTGCAATAACAGTTACGACATTACACGACAAAAAAAAACTAAAAAAACAGTAGATCACGCTTCCCATACACAAAACAACAAAACAGATAAACAAAAGAAACCACAATGGAAGAAACGAATAGAAAACAACGCTAAGGAAAGAAATAGGACAACTCACACAATATCTAAACGGAAACCTTACACAGAAAAAACAACAAAAAGTAAACCCTAGTAACAAAACCAGACAAGAATTAATAGACGAACTCGATAAAAATAAGCAAAAACTACAAGCACAAGCTAAACGACTGAACCGATACAAGAAAGTAACCAAAGAAAGTCAGACAATATTTTGTTCAATAACAACCAAAAGATATTTTACCAAAAATTCAACTCAGAAAACATAATAGTAACACAAAAACCAGACATAGAAGAAATCCAAAAATAGTGGGAAAATATATGGTCAAAACCCGTACAACACAATACACACTCGTCATAGACTGAAATAGAAGAACAAGAGATGAAGAAAATTGAACCTATGCCAGAAATAACAATCGACGAACACGACGTAACACTAGCAATAAAAAGAACATTAAATTGGAAAGCGCCCGGAACTGATAAAATTTAAAACTATTGGATCAAATACTTAACTTCAACTGACAGATACTTAAAATCCAAAGATAGTGCCACAACAAACCCAGCCAAATACAGAAACAACAACAACAACAACAACAACAACAACAACAACAACAACAACAAC
>NW_020653854.1:15357582-15429187 GCF_003589595.1 Hyposmocoma kahamanoa | reverse complement strand
CAACAACAACAACAACAACAACAACAACAACAACAACAACAACAACATATTGAAGCTCTAAGACTTATTCTTTGCTCCATCTGCACCAAAAATGTTGTCTTTCAATAAAAAAATTTTTCAAAACTTTTTCGTTACATATGTATGATACTTAAGAAGGGATGTTTGTTTTTTACACCAAATTCTCCCTTACAGCAAAATTTTTACTCTGCGTGGCAGTCCACGGTGGTAACCGTACGGCCACGGAGTCAGTTATAGTAAACTAAGTACTATAAGAATGCGCTGGAGAAATGAAAATGAAAATTTGAAACTATTTGCTGGTATTGTGTGGCTGAATGATGATTAATTTTTTGCACGCTAGTGTAAACTCAAACTCACTTATACCTTTATTTCACAAGTAAACAAACTACATTTTCATTCGTGAGGCAGATTCCCTTAAGAAGAATAAGTAAGAAACTCTAGGGGTTGCTCTTTGTAAATAAACATTTACGATATTTGTTTCAAATAATATAGTTCGAAACAACCCACAAGAACTAAACGGGTCATTACTAAGGGTTTTTGTCATTCAAGTACGCAGCTGTCCTTTAGTATAAAGTTTTTGTTTCACTATAGTTTTAAAACTCGTAAATAAGAAATTTTGAATATTAACCGGGATCTCATTGTCCCTTAAATGAATTTATGACTTGTGAAGACTACTATCAACAACAGCTTATTATTTTGAGTCCTCCTTATTAATGCTATGTCTGTCACTATTTGTCATAAAAAAATACTATTCTTTATAACATAAATTCTCATAAATATAGTGTGACGCTGGTGGCAGCAAGTTAATTCTTTTTATACTTTTCTCTCAAGGAAACTAGTACAAACAGCTACCAGAAGATATAATCTCCTATCAAAGTCACAAAAGTGCAACGGTTCCTTGTCTGGTCCATAGAACGTTGTGTGCCAAATGTAGTCGATAATAAATCGCAGCTGCGTCGGATCGATGTTCCACTTGTGATACATAGTTCCCCGCACTAGAATCGTATAAAACTTTGATTTGTGCACCACAACACGTATAAGGCTTTAGAGTCTTTTACTAGCGTTTTGAAAAAACGTGACATGTATCAAATTATAGAAGTTGAAAGTTGTTGATTAAAGAAATAGTTTTTAGTGTTACCTTTAACTGGATATAGTTGTGACGATGCTGACCTCTTTCATCGTCATCACACCTTTTTATCATCCTCTTTCCTGGTTCCTGGCTTCTTATTAACCGATTAAAAAAGGAGAAGGTTCTCAATTTCGACTGTACGTTTTTGTATGTATGTTACGCGATAACTCCGGATTTGTGAACCGATTTTGATGATTATTTTTTTGTTGGAAACCTCTTTCCTCAGTGGTGGTCCCATTTAAATTTGAAGAAAATATTAACTTCTAAGAGTAGCAAACTAGGGGATGAATGACTTTTGTGGACGGTTTTTAATCGAAATTTTGAATCGTTCTCCAATTCCTATGGCTCCACTACTCTCACGTTTGTTCTATCCGACGTCACTACCATCAAAATTCTTAAAACGAAACGACGAAACGAACGAACGAAATTCCCTAGTTTAAGACCAGAAATTTGGAGTGATTGTCTGACATTTTTTCTATAGAGAGACGGTCGAGATACAACAATGCTGTGTATAATTATATAAGATATTATTTCCACTACATCGGGAAGTATGCCTTACATTTTGAGCAACTGTGAAATTTTGTACTCGTAGTTGTCTCCGTACTACCTACGTAAGGTGGCGTAAGATCCCCACATCCCGATTTTCAGCTGAATTAGAACAAATTTCGATCTGTCACCAAAAGTTTGTATGGCAGCCATGTTGAAAAATGGCGAAAAATAAATTTTGACCGCAAATTATTATTAAACACCCAGAGTGACCACATGCCGATTTTCAATCGAATTAGAGCAAATTTTCTATGGCAGCCATATTAATAAAAATGGCGATAAACTAATGTTGATCACAAATTATTACCAAGCACGCCTAGAGTCCTATTCTAGAACTCTTCTCAATACTCAAGTCAGGACTTGAGTATTGCAGTAAGCACTGAAAATCATACTCAAGGCCTTGCCATTAGTGTCGTATTTCCAGTGCTTGAAATCATACTCAAGTCTGCTCAAATCCTGACTTGAGCATTGAGTAGAGTTCTGGAATACGAGCACTAGAGAACCACATGACAATTTTCAAAGGGATCAGAACATTTTTTTCTACTGCCAACAAACGCTTGTATGGCGGCCATATTTGAAAAAAACAAAATTATTAATTATTATCTGGCACTCCTAGAGACCTCCATATGCCAATTTTCAGATCAAACAGAGCGTGTCTCTTTCGGCAGCCATTTTTAAAGAAAATAAAACTTATATGGCAGCCATATTAAAAAATGACGAAAAAAAACTTTTGACCAAATTATGATTAAGGGCTCCTAAAGACGGGGGTTTTTAAGACTCCTAAAGACCCCCGCATGCCAATTTTCAGTCGCATCGAAGCAAGTTTTTCTTCGGCCGCCATTTTGGATTCGCCATCTTGAATTTTTTTTGACACAGGCAGTTGACCACCATTACCCTCTATGACATTCATTCCAACACCTCCTACCTATCTCTAATAGTTTCCGTGTTAGAAGGTTTCGAAATTCGTATGGCGGCCATCTTGTTTATTTGAATTTCGAATATTTTTTACTTTCTGCAAAAATTGACCAAAGTGTATCTCATAAAAGTGCACAGTTGATCACTCGTTTACATTTTCCATATTCATATCTTCTCCTATTTGATTCTTTGCCTTGAAGCCTATCCGCGTACAACGGTATAAATATCTTTTTTCTTTTTTCATATCTAGAAGTATGCGTTCTATTTTTCTAAGTGAGTCAGGATTTGTAGCTTTATATATATAATGCCCTCTTGTGTTTTATAATATATTTATTTACCTTTTCTTTATATCATTTTATTTGTTATAGCCCTTTCCTCATTTAACATTTCTTGCAATAAATCTTGTGGACCGAACCTTCAGCATTCTCGTTTCGTTAAGGCTAAGCTACATTAGCGCCTAACATGGACGATGAAAATGCAAACGGTTCGGTTCACATAGTCAGGTATGCAGAAACGACCCAATTCAGCTGATTGCGAGAGGTGATTTTTGTATTAAGTATACTTATTGCATTAATACTTATATGGTTTATAAAAAAACGCAATAATATAATATATTCCTTTTTTAGTCGATATCAAAATGCATCTTAAGATATTTTATTTTGTTCCATACACAGAGGAAGAAACAAGTAAAGTGACACAATTCTTCTCGTCCCTACTTACGCAGTACTTACCCCACAAAAGGCTTTGGGTGTCGGCCAAATCCGCTAATGGTTGATAAGTTAAAGCTAATTTAGTGAGCCTCCTTGAGAAAGGTTTAATTTACTTGGCTCTGAACACTGTAATTGTAAGGCCTTTGTGTTGAAAATTTTAATCACACTTTGTAATAGCTTTACTTTATGAAGATTTCTTGTTTAAATGTTAACGTTTATAATGACTAATTGTGATAAATATAAGAGTGTTACAATGAATTAAATTTGTATTTATCTCATTTGTTTGTTATTAAACGTTACGACCAACTTTGTTTGAAAGCTTGTAAAACTACCTTCATACATAAAAGTATGTTTGAAATGGCGCCAAAAATGTACAATATTTACGGAAAATAGTGAGGTCTGAGAAAAACCTTAAACTATATAAAAAAAAACTATTAAACATCTTATGTAATAAAATTTACTATACAGTGTCCGAATTTTTAATATAATTTTAATAACTTAATTTTAATAATTTTAATAACTTATTGTCAAATTTTATTTTGTTGATTTACATTAATTTGATTTACAATTATTATTATAAATTACTGACTGACTTATTAAATATGTGTGTGCACGCCCATACTATTTAAAAAGTAACATGTTACATTTGGTTTAGTCTGTTGAAATGTGTATGAGTAAATGCATATATAGACCTTTAACATGAATATATGCCAAATGTTTGACCGGAAACTGTTGAGATTGCTTATTAGTCCGATAAGCATTGGACTATTACTAATCGAGCTTTCGCTTCGTCTATTTCGTAGTTAGACAAACTTCCACTTTTTTGATCTACTAATACATAACTTACGTGCTTTTTTTACTAGTATTACCTGATTTCTAATTTCAGACGAAATTTCCAGTTACTGAAATTTTATTTTTCATTTAGCTTTAGAAGTACAGTTGCCGCAGCCGCCATTTTCTTGTGTCGTTCATTTCATATATTTTTCATTTATTTATATATTATTTATTTATTTTTCTTGGATTGCAACCCAATTAAATTAATGATTAACCATTTACTATTTATTTATACGCTATGCTACCATGTTGAGATTATCTTAAAGTTGAAACACAAAATATGAGATTGAAGAAACGTTTAATACGTGCACACCACTTAGATTTAGAATATTATCGGTTGTCATAGTAACGACAGGAACAGTGCTGAGGCTCTAGCAGAACAGTGCTGAGGGTATATAACCAAAAATAGAGACAGAATGTAATTTTTTTTGTTTGAAAACTTTTCTGCCAAATGACTACGGTGACAACTGCGCTCCGATTGGTCAACCCGAATTCGACATATCACATTAGAGTTGGGCAAGCAAATACTATATTATCGAAATCGATATCCAAAACATTACCTGTTTTTTTACACAACTGACCAAACAAAGGAGTGTAATGTTTTCGTGGTGATCATATGTAAGAAAATATCGTTTCTTTATTTCTCTGTAACTGTGTGTATTGTTAGACTATGGAGTCTAACAATATTACACTGTTACATGTCATTACAAGTTTTTATTGTCCTTTTTAAACTGTGTTTCCCAATAAAAAAAATTAAATTTTCAAATAAATAAAGAAAACCAAAATGGATTACCAAGGGCATTATAAAAAGCTGTAAAATCAAAAGGATACTGCGTTATCAATACTACACAGCAAAAAGTAATGAAAAGAAGAAAAAATATAGATTATATTCAAAAATTTTGCGACGCTGTTTGAATATGGCTCTCAGACACCATAATGATAAACAAATTTTACGTGCGAAAAGTATGGGGAAAGTATCGTGGAATATAATAAAAAACGAATATAGTAATAGAACACAATTATACAATAATCAATTTTTAAAGAAAATTATAATAAATGATAAAATTATAAGTGAGCCAATTGATATAGCCAATAAATTTAATGATTATCAAATCAATCTGACTAACACACAAAATAAGTCTTGCAGAAATACTTACAAATCTTCCTTAATGAATAGTATATTTATAGAGCCCATTGCACCGAATGAAATTAGCGCTATCATTAAACGTTGAAATCTGCAAACGCCACAGGTTACGACGAAATACCAACAAATGTGATAAAACACTGTAATAAGCAACTGACGCCTCCTCTCACAAACTTAATTAATCTGTCAATTGAAAAAGGCATATTTCCCGAATTGTTAAAAATTTCTTTAGTGAAACCAATCTATAAAAAAGGCGCAAGAGCATGCATTGATAATTATCGACCTATAACTTTAATCCCCGTGCTGTCCAAAATATTTGAGAAATGCATGAAGAAGAGGCTGCTAAGTTTTATTAATATATAAACACGCAAAATAGGCGCCTTGACGTCGAGTTGCGGACACTAGCCCGTTACACCAAGTACAATATAATCAAACAAGAGCAATGCGGGTTTCAATCGAAAAAATCTACTACACTGGCTGCATTTCATCTTGTACGGCAGATAGTGGAGAACACTAATGCAAAAATACCTACAACGGTGATATTTTTTGACATGACTCGCGCGTTTGACTTTGTATCTCATGACATTTTGCTGAAAAAACTAAATAATTTAGGTATTAGAGGCGTGACTCTTAACTGGTTAGCTTCCTATTTGGAAAATAGGAAGCAAGCTGTAGAAATAAAACATTTAAATAAAAACGGCTGTGTTGTATCAGCAAGATCGCAATATAGAGTCAATGCGTGTGGTGTCCCGCAAGGTAGTGTTCTCGGGCCATTATTATTCTTGCTCTACATAAATGACCTACCAGAGGTTACACGACATAAATGCATATTATTTGCAGATGATATTTCAGTCGTAATTCCTTACAAAAATAACATAATTAACTACGAATTAGACATAAACAATTCAATACATGTAATAATAAATTGGCTTAAACTTAATAATTTGACTGTTAACGTGACTAAAACTAAATTCATTCAATTTGGTACAAATCGACAAACAAAAATGAACCTTAACATGAATTACAAAGATGTCAATATTCAGGAGGCAGACTCTACAACATTCTTAGGCGTGGAAATATACAGTAGTTGCAACTGGTCACAACACGTCGAGTCACTGGTAGATAAATTACATCGAATTTGTACGTCTTAAGGAGGTTGCGAAATATAGCATCACCAACTACAGTTTTGACTGCTTATCATGGTTACGTTGCGTCTGTGCTTAGATATGGACTCTTGGTTTGGGGTAACTCAACTGAGTGTAAAAAATTGTTCACAGCTCAAAAAAAGTGTGTTCGAGCAATGACCGGTGTTTCCCCACGGGAATCTTGTGCACCTTTGTTTAAAGAATTGGGAATTTTGCCGTTACCGTGTATGTACATTTTTGAAGTGGCATGGTTTGTTAAGCAAAATCTAAACCTTTTAAAAAAAATTACATATGTACATAGTAGAGGTGTAAGGGACCCAAATAGACTGGTGTATAATAATAAACCTAGATGGTGTTATTACGAAAATCAATGTAACGGTATGTGTGTCCGAATTTATAATGCTCTACCAAAAGACATTCAAACGTTACCAAATAATTTGTTCAGAAACAGACTTAGTGAATGGCTTAGAGACAAAAACTATTACAAAGTGACTGATTTTTTAGATAAATGTTGACATGAAATTAGTGCTAAATGTATATACATGTACAATGTAATAATGATGTACAAATATTTTATAGTTTGACATAGAAGTTGTTGTTGTTTGAATTGTTTTTAATTGACTGATTATTCTTTGTTTCTTATTGGATGTCGACATGAAATTATAAGGTATATTTATTTATGTTTAATGTAATCATGATGTATGACATTTAATAATTTGACATTGATAGTTTATTATTCTGTTGTTATTAATTAATTAATTGATTATTATTATTCCTTGTACACGTCCGATGACAATGCTATAATTAAACTAAATTTAAGCAACATTTTGCATGCCTAGTCAGGTAAAACATGTATGTGTTCTGTAATAATTGTTCCATCTTTCACACCATGTTTTAAGCAAATAAAATTTCATTTCATTTAATTTCTTTTCATGTCTAGTGACCATAGAATTGGGTATCAAAACACACAATGTTGTACTGACAGCAAACAAAAAAATTAAAATAAAATAATTTTTTACTTTACTTTCTACTTGTACTAAAAATACAAGTACTCATTTAATTAATCTAGGCACCGCAACTACACTATTCAAGTTTTAAGATTTAATTGCATAGTTTCATGAAGATTGCATTACTGTTTAGCTGTCTTTTACATAATATTTCCCTTATATATTTTGATAAAGTTATGAAATAAATTTATCGTTCTCTTTAATATTGTTAAAAACTTGATTTGAAAATTAAATTAAAAAGATTCGACTCGATCTCTTAAAAAGTTAAAATTCATATTTATGTATACGTATTTACATATTTTCAAATTGTTGTGGATTTTCATAAGCGTAGTTGTAGACATAGCTACAAAATTCTCAATTTTTATTTACTTAATGGTCCCCCGATGCAAATAAAACTAATCAACTGTTTGAAATTATGTAAATATATATTTTTTGCTTTTTTCTTATTAGGAGATCACGTGTTTTTTAAACACCTCTGTGTTTTTTAATTTTTAATCCAATTTTTTAATATCTTTTCAAATACAACAAAAATCACTTCCAATTGTAATTCACGGATTAAAAAACGCTTATGCAGAAGAGCTATTGAATTAACTGACAAAGTAGTACGAAGAAATAGACATTAACAATTTAAGACGGACGGACATGTTATTTGCGCAAGATGCTATACTTCGAAATCTATACTTAGAGTTTTAGAAATTTTTTAAAATGTTTTCCTGTACTTATAAAGTACAACTTTAATCTGTCAATTATAATTTCTTAAAGTCGTGGTAGCCTAATGATTTGACGTACTGGCTCTCAAGCAGAGGATCTTGGGTTGGAATCCAGGCTCGCACCTTTGAGTTTCTCGGAATTTATGTGCGAAATTTAATTTGAAATTTATCATAAGCTTTTCGGTGAAGGACGACATCGTGATGAAACCTGCACGTTGAAGAATGTTCACAACCCTCGGAAAACGTGAAGTCCCCAACCCGCATTGGGCCAGCGTGGCGGCCTATGGCCTGAACCCTCGTCTGAAAGGAGACCCCGTGCCAGTAGTGGGACATATAAAAGGGTTGATAATAAATATAAATATATCATAAAGGCGCTGTTTTTAGTTCCGAATCAAAATTCTATGATCTATAGTACTCGCCACTGAAATGAAAAATTTCATTTCAGTTCTGTACACAGACCTATATTGAGTATTATAGTATTGTACACAGAACTATAACGAGTTTCAAAAAAAGAACGCCATATTTTTGCTATATTTAAAATATCAATTAGGGTGCTATGCTCAAGCACTGTACGTCTCCGATTGGTTAATTCAATTTGTTGGTTACATTGGTTGGTTAAATTGACCTAAAAGTCTTGCAACCGGGGCATAAATCGTTATAAAAAATCTAAATTTTAATTATATGCGGTACATATGCGGAACTAGCCAATTCTATTCCATCTCTTTAATTTTTGTTTTGTAGCGTTTGTTTGGCGTCTAAATATATGAAGAGGCTGTATGGTGGAACCTTTACCTACCCTAATAAATGGGTTAAAATTTATTAAAAAAAGATGTTTGTTGTCATGGATTGGTAACAAATAAGAAGCTTCTTGGCATTGACTTACAAATAAATGGACGACGGGTCTAATACACAAACCACGAAAAAAATGTCCCAAGTCAACCTATTTAAACGTAGTGACATGTAAAGGAATATGAAAAAGCTAAAACGTTGAATTTAAATTGTAATGTCATCGCAGTACTATCTAATTTTGCTTGCTTCGCTGTCAGTCGAACAAACGAAGAGATATTAACGCCCTATAATTTCGGACACTTTTTAGCGCGGACCCGACGTCCATATAATTGTAAGTCAATGCTTCTTGGTAACAAAATATTATAGAGGATACAAAATATACATTAAATATTGGTTCTGTTTCATAATTTCATTTGCTTGTAGAAAAAAATGTCAATTGTTTCACTTCAAATCGATCAGTTTAACTTGGCGGTGCTATAATAGAAGAAAATTGAAAAATTACATATTTAATATTTAATTATCGATGAAATGTGATTCCGTTTGTTTGGTAATTAGATATTTTGCTGTTTTTCGTTCACCACCGAATAGAACAGGCCCCGTTGTTAGAAATATTATATTTATTACAATAAATACAGAATATTTTTGAACATACGGGACATACACACAGGTCAGTTGTTGGCTCTATACTAGTGTACTATTTAACTGCAAACGAGAGTTGATATTTTGTAAGTCGCACTTGTTGATTGATGGACAGGGTTGGATGGCCCTTATTTCGTCTCTATTTCTGGTTATATGCTCGATGGGCTCTAGAGATGCGCTCAACAGACACAGCGAAATTTACTTATTTTGGACATGTCAAGTTTTCAGAAACATAAATGAATTATGATTATATTTGCGTTGACGGTTGTTTTGTGTAAACATACTAAGTGCGAATAAAAATAGATTTGTATTTATTATTTAGCACAAATATAAAACGTTTCAAAATTTTACTTCAGTTATCCACAATCACATCAGGTTTCTCCAAGCGTAATAAGCAAGATCAGTAAAAAAGACTCTATTGGAACGAAATCCAAATACACAGTGTAAATGAAAACATGGTTTTCACTCGCGCTGAAAATTCGACAGAGAAATATTTACCGATGCTGTACAGGCGGAATCAATACATCATCTTTCTACATAAATTAATACCAGGGTTTGCTGAAGCTTTCGTCGCTGCTTTAGCAACAACATACTAAGGTTTTGGCAATGTCCTAATCCCGACTACGGCAAAAGCCAAAAGGATGGTAATGTGTTACATTAATATCCCATGTCCTATGTTAATCTTTCTGGCTTCTGTCATGTTTATTGTCAAGTTATGTGTTTCTCTCTCTATACTTCTAAGTGGATCATTTTGTGTAAGTATATGTATAATTCAATGCAAAATGAAATAGATGTCATATAATTATTTCAGGTTAACTGGATATTTAAATAAAGGGACAGTATATTATAAGCCTTAACAGTTTACCCTGTGAACTTGCCATCTTTAAAACATATTAAATTGCCTCCGTGGCCGAACGGTTACCATGCCGGAGTGCCACGCATAAGTCCCAGGTTCGATTCCCTGGCCAGGAGAAATATTTGTGTGGCCTACATTTATTTATCTCGTGAGTTTGGATGTAATCTGTGGTTGTCTATGTGTGTGTCCATGGCAACCGCGGCGCAGGGTTTCCCTAGTGTGGGGCTATGTTAAGAGTGCTGTATTATTATTATATAATAAACTTATGTTTGGCTAAGTAATGTCGTGAACTCGTAATTGTGCAAAAACACAAATTCGCACACAACAATATCTAAGCTTACAGTGTAAGGGCTAATAAGATGCCTCGTGGCATGTTCCGGAAGTTTTAAAACTAAGTCCTCTAACTACAACTGTTCAAATATTAACAAAAGTTGACTTCTCACTTTCAACTAATATTCTGTGACATAATAAAACCGGAGTCCAACTCGTGCTAGGTTTTTTGTTTTCTTTAGCGTCAGGCGAGGTTGCGATTGCAGGCCGTCATGCAGAATGTTTTACACTTTTACAAAGCTTCAAATTCTCACTGGGTGCAGCTATAAATCATTACATGTCCCTGCATCAAAAAGGAACTTCAGTTTTTCCCAATAGAGTTCGTATTGCGATGGTAACAACGATCTTATATAAAAAAAGGGATGGTAACGCCTGATAGCTTACGGTAGTAGTCTACCATATTGTGAATTTTGCCTGAACAGGTCGGTTACGTTGCTTTTTTAGTTTGAGTCATGATCACTTCCATCCACCGCTTCATTGGGTCATACGTAGTTGCCATATACAACGACTGTGTTAGTAGTAGGTAGTATGTGGAGACACATCTACGGTCAGCGATGTCGTGTACTCGTTTCTTTGTAACACGCCAAGCTACATTTTGGCTCCTTAGTTCGTCTTTGCATTTCGGCATTCGAAATTTAGTCCTTAAGTTTGATGCCGAGCATAGCATGTTTTAATGACTCATTCAAAAATCGATGACAAGAAATTTTCTTAATTGCACTAAATTACAGTTAAAATACAATACAATAGCTTAAGTGCCTATAATAGTAGTAGTAAGTTAATGTGCAACAGGTGACCTTATTGCTACGTAGCGATTTCTTCCAGGCAACCTTAGGATAGACATTTGGTATAATGCAAAAGAGGTGCAAGAAAAAATATCATCATAAGTACACTACATAATAAGTAATAATAAAAATATATACATATACGTAGATCGATATACATATACAAATAGTATTAATACATACATAAGTATAAATAAACAATAATATTAAACGCTTATAGTTATACTTTTACAAGAAAAAGAAAAATGAAGTATAAATATAAGAAAAAAAAGGAAAGGATAGTAGAGGACAGACGAAACTTGGAGTTGATGAAGTGATCCTTGACACGTTGTTTGAAGGAATCAAGAGAAGAGGATCGTCGAATCGAAAAATTGTTACGTATCCTAGTCTTTATTAAGATGTATTGTGAAAAAGAATAGGAGTAAAAAGAACTACGTCGATCATGGCGTTAAATACTTTGTTATGGTATAGGAGCTAGGTACTTAATTGCCACGTTTGAAGCTTCAATCTTAAAGCGTCAAAACACATCCACGATTTTTGGTAATTCGCTTACAGCGTGTTCGTTGGTGGAGGAAATCATGTACAATTCTTTTTACGAATTCAATTGTTAATATTGTTTAGTATTTGTGGTGGAATATACTTTAAATATGTATTAATAATAATAATGCAAATTAATAACTATTTTAAGTAGTAACCAAACAACAAATAATTTGTTTCAAAAGCTGACGCGCGTAGCACTTTCGTGTTCGTGCACACTGTGCAACTTTCTCGTATTAATTGTTCTGATCGCCCGCGAGAAACAAAGTCCTAATGAGTCCAAATAATCATTTATTCCATAGGTAATTTTTTTACACTTGAAAACGTAATTTTTAAGCTACTGCTCGTTCACTACGCTGACCTGCCTGAGAAGAACGAGCAAGAAACTTTAGGGATTGCTCTTTTCAAATAAACTTAAATGCTATGTATGGAATACAATTTTAATCATAATTGTGTGGAATCTAGACTCATGTCGTCTTTCCATACATCTTTATCTAACACATACTCTTCAGCTTTGTAATATGACTTTTCATTTAAAATATTTTTAATGTAACTTTTAAACTTAGGAAGTAATAACACAAATACTTTGTGGCCTTTTATAAATAAAATCAAATATTTCTAATTGACGCACGACGCAGACTCTTGTAGCAGTGACTTCGCTAGGAGCGTCGCGATTCATGGCCCTCGGGTTACTTCTTATTGTGACTACTAGAGGCGCTGTACGTTTTACCACACAATATAATGATTAAACGTGAATGACCACAATAATCGTCACGATACACTCATGGCATTCATGATAGAGGTACTGATAGCAGATTTTCTAGTATTTTCAGTTTCTAGTGCTATGTCTCTTGTAAACCTGTGTGTCACTTGATATTCTGCCCTAACGAAATTGTCTAGTTCAAATAGAATTTCTGTGTACTGATAGTTTTTAAATTGATGAGTTTTAACGGTCGAACCGGTACAATATTACATAAAAATGAAATATTTTTAACGTTTACCCAATACCGCACAAGTAAATTTCACTTCATAAATCATGTTTTCCAATATTCCGGGTTCAAGAAAGTGCTTTACATAACTTAACCGGACTGGCTGGCTTTTTGATTGATCCGGAAGTATTGTAATGCGCGAGTACCATAGAAGCGCGGTAAATCCAAAGTAATAATAATAATACAACAGACATTCACGCAAAATACCTGGAGGTAGAAGCAACGACACAAAGCAAGAAAATTAACTTCAGGGCATCATCCACACTTCCGTCGATAGTCAGTCGAGAACCAATTTTCAAAAGTTCGACCCTGAAAATGATCGAACTTAGGACGTTCCTCCCTAGCACTGACAGTGCTAATCGCTTCATCACCGAGTTCATTGAGGTAAGATAAATTTACACTTCAAAACGTGACATTTAAGCTACTGCTCGTTCACTACGCTAACTTCCGTGAGAAGAACGAGCAAGAAACTCTAGGGATTGCTCTTTTCAAATAAACTTAAACGCTATGAAATACACTTACAATCAAATTTGTGTGGATTCTGGAGCCGTGTCGTCTTTACATACATTTTTATCTAACACGTAGTCTTCAATTTTGTGATATGATAATCATTTTTTGAGACGTCATAAAAACATGACCTAGTTTTAGAATATTGATTTGAGAATTGTTTAATAATATTTCAGCTATGCATCTTTAGGGTAAGTTCCGGTAAGTCGTATAAGTTAACTAATTTTAACAGTTTTTAAAAGAGAATTTTGTGCTCTATCTTTGCTATTTAAAAGGGATATTTAACTATTTGTCACTTAGCCGTATTTGAGTTAGTGGACTGCCGTCCGTATTGAAGTGTTGGCAAATTTACATACACGTTTTGAGATACGCGAGTAGGTTAGTTCATGTTGCTTAACGTGAGTGGATAAACGACACACTTTAATAAAAAGAAAAATACTTATCACAATAGATCAAATTGCAGATATGCGTGATTAAACTGACGCTTATTATGGTTAGTTTTATTTATATAACTACTTGTACAGAATATAACCATAAGGCAGTCGTTGAGAAAAACAACCCTGTCATTGATTTAGTCGGAAATTAAATAAGAAACATTATTGGATTGATAATTGTGGCCTATTCACTCTTCGTTATCAATTCCTTCTTCAGCGGTGTAACAATATCGTCATCTTATTGCAATTTATACGTATATCCACTTTTCATAGTAATTAGTTCGAAAGTACACAAGATGGATCAGGTTAACGTATTTTAAACGTCATATTGTCAGATGACTGACTAAACTAAACATATTCAAACGACACCAATGCCACCCTCTCTGCGACCCTTTTGCGACCTCACCCAATTTGAGCTGTCAAACTAACATGGCATTTGTACACAAAGAAACCTAGATCGAGACTAGTTAATGTGTTTCGCAAAGCATAGAGTAATGTGTTTTGTAGATAGGTTAATATATCTTTTATCTAATAATTAGAAAGCAACAGGCAATAATATTCTTTGGTACAGCACATGAAGTAAACAATAAATCCAATTCTGTTACATAACGTTTATGTGAAACGTGTAAGTGTCTATGTGTTAAGAAAAATAGTTGTCACTACTCAAATTTTGCAATTATGAACCATACTTGTCGAGGAGTAATAATATATTATTGAAACTTCACAGTTGCAGGCAAAAGTTGTCCATGAAACAAGTTCCGTGCAACTTTGTGTCTGTGAATAATAGAGCATAAGTACGAGAACTGTGAGGAGTTCACTTGAAAGTGACTCTGAGTTTCACGAGTTTCTTATAATATCTGTGTACATAAGACTGAAGGCTTCATAACTTCTTTCCTATTCTAGACATAAAATGAAATAATATTTTCAATTTTTTTTATTTCAACATTAGTTTCGTACCTGGGTGAAGGTATTTATTGCACTTCTACCTAGTTTTTTAAGTTTTTACTGTTTTTAAGCATGTTCTGTAACCAAGACTCTATAAAAGGCCGCCAGAGTTCCTGAGTTTTGTTTTTGTGTATAATCAAGAGTAGAGTAGTTGTATTATGTAGTCATATTAATATTCTATTGAATGTCATTGCATTGAGTCTAGTTTAAAATGGTTAAATAACAGTGATGTCATCGTTAAAATATATTACTTTTACTTTCCACGTAAAACCAGTTGTGCATTGTTGATCTATGTTGAAATCTGAACAAAAACTATTTTGTTTAGAGCAAATATTTCGAACTTATAATTGCTTCTTCGTTTCACAGGTTCGCCTTTCTTCCTTGTCATCATCCAGTGTCAAATGTGGAAACATTATTATTGTTTGAAAATAAATATTTATTATGTAATAAGTCAGCTTTGCTTTATTTTCATCAGGTTATGGGCCCAATCAAAATAATCTTCGCCGTCAAAAGATAATTATCAAGTTCTGCAGTCAGGTCCACGGTCAAAGTGTAGCTGCAATTTGAAACACACACACCCTGTCCATTGTCAAGATTTATCTATAAAATCCTGGAAAGGGACGGTGTTTCCCAGTATGAGATCTCTTGCACATTTTCCACGGAAAGACAAAGGAAAGACAGCAAACTTTTCTTAAAGGCGTACATTTTACTAAGTATCCAAGTATGTACGTCGTGGCCGTGTCTTGTAAATGTTAAACAAATAAATTGTATAATACAAAGAAATTTCCTTAATAGTTATGTATGGAGACGCAGCAAGTATCAAAACTTGTTCATTATAGTTGAAACAAATATAAATGATCCAAAAATCGCAGTAATTTAGTTAATTGTTAGGCTCATAATTGTCCATTTGATAGAAAATTGTAATTTGAAACCAATTATATGGCCTCCATTTAATTAAATATTACAAAATTATTTGTTTGTTTTCGGGTTACCTGATCTAATAATAATAATTCGGGTAGAATATTCTTTTTATTGGTAATGAAACTAATTGGTTATTTAATAAAATTAATCTTCTCCAGGGTACAAAATATTTTCCATTTAGCAAAGAACAGAGGTCTGCGCTTAAAATCACTTAATGAGGACATCAATCTAGGTGACTTTTTAAAAATAGAGCGATGGTAGACTAGTGGGAGTACGGTTGTTTCTTAATTGAAAAGTCGACGATTCAACTCTCTGTTAAACGTACCCATGATTTTAATATCGAGGTTACGTACATACATTTGTAAATGTTTAGGAGCAACACCTTACCTATAGCTTACTTATCACAGATGGCTCATCTGTTTGAAAATGTGTTCCCAACCCGTGTTGGGCCAATCCGGACTATAGCCTAAACTTTCTCTTTAAGAAGATATATGATTTTTTGTGTCTCAAACAACTTGATATAAGGATAAAAAAATTGTTTATTATAGAGATATAACAATAACATTTGTCTACAAATTCAAAGTATGCCAAACTACAAGGTAGTTTGTTGTTGTTATGTTAAACAATTTAGCTATGCCTTATTAAGTGTGTATGAAACATATATATATATATGTAATATGTATATGTAATATATATATATATATATGTTTCATACACACTTACATATACAAGAATACAACGCTTACCTAGCCAAGATTTCTGATAATAATATTTCTCTTTCGTGTTTTTTTTTAATGTTAACTATCAGTAACTGTAGAGGTCCTTGTGAAAGAGCTCGTCCAAGGAAGTACTGCTAGAGTAAAGTACGAAGTAAGCAGTAATGTCAGCATTACTGTGTTCCGGTTTTAAACGACACACCTGTCCATGCACAGAGCTTTAATTCGCAAAGATCTGATGGATACTGCCACTGTGCCCGTCACCTTGAGATATAAATTGGCAAGTTCCATGTGCCTGTAATTTCACCAGCACTCTTACCCTTCAAAACCGGATCGCTGTAATGCTCACAGGTATTACTTTCTGCCTGGCGGTATAAATAGGCAAGGTGGCAGTACATCCCTGGACGAACTCTTTCACTGTTACTAAAAACGGTGTAATTTAATGGCTCATTTTGTAATTATTACTATGCAAATTAAGGTTACATATGTATTCCAATATAAAATAGTTGTTCCTAAGTCGTCCGTCCAGCTGAAGAAATGTTTAAAAATCACGGTAAACGTTGTGTAGAGGCTATTAAAATCAGAATTTGAAATTTTGGAAATCCTTTGTTCAGCGACTCCTGCTTATAATAAATTGCCTGTCTTTTGTTTCCTTACTCTGATCAAAATTAACTCTGGGTCATGGAAAGAACGGTTTTTACATCTTCGGATTTCAGACCGGCTTTAACTAAATGTGGTTAACAGAATGTGAAAGATAAATGGATTTCACTTGTCTACCGCTAATTGTGTTCATTGAAATAATAGAGGGATTGATTAAAAAAACCTTTTGGTTTACTATAGACTTAGAGTGTAAGACGTTAGTATATTTGTCTATAGTGCCTTATTACTACGACTTGATAGCCAGTGAGGCAGCTGTAAGCCTTGATTCACTTTCAATTCACTTCTATTACGCTAATGCGCAAGTGTGTAAGAGTAAAAGTGGTGTAGCCCACATTTTTTTTTCTACAATATTACTTTAAATTTTACTAAAGTACATAATTATTACATATTTGGATGCTATTTTCTTATATAAAAAGTATAATTGTGTATTGGTCATATATGATATTGGCTAATTTTAAATCCTCATTCTCAAAACCCTTTATCTTTTACTATATGCATTGCATGTAGTTGCACCTGATAGCCTCAATGATGGAAATAAGACACTATCTCAACTGAGCAAACTATGAAGAGACATAAATATCAGAAACAGGACTAAAATATATCTATCTTGTTCTTAGGTTTTCGCGATTGTTACACATAGGAAAATGAGACTATTTTTCCTGTAAGAAGACTGTACCACCTCAGTCAACCGTGACCATGGGACCTGTAAAGGGCCCGAAACGTCGGTCTGTTTGACAAAACAAATATACGCGATTTAAAATCCAGGAACATAGTTTCATTTTCCTATAAAATAGATCTTGTTCACATACTTGTCTTGTCCATCTCTCTATATGGTGCAGAGACATCGATATTCAAAGCCGTCGACGATTAACGCCTTTGAAATACAATACAAAACAAAATGCTTTATTTCTCTCAGAAAGGTCTATAAGTAGTTACATTTCATTTATAATAACAAGTTCCTCAGTGAGAGCTGGAGCTTCGTATGCTAAGAATACTATGGACAACCCGCCGCAACAACGTCTCTGTACTTGGGGAACTAAAGAGAGAATGCATAGCGTCTGTCTTTAGCGTTCAAGTTACGTGTAGAGATGTTGATAACCTGGAGCGTCTGATCATGTCAGCGCCGTACTCCACTCAACCGATGGAAACAGATAATTGGCACGATGAAATGAAGACACGCTCCTCAGCAGTGAGGCTACGATTGAGAAGAGACTACGAATTATAAAAGATAGCAATTTATGAAATATCTCCATTACATTTAGTTTTAAAACATTTGTGCCATGTCTTATTTGCTTTGCTTTAATAATTCTTAATATTGTTGAAAGCACTTAGGCTACATTTTTATAGGAACATTTAGTTTGGCAAACTAACGAAGCATATGACATTAAGTTCACACGCCACTGGTTGTTAATGGTGACATTTTGGCGACGATATTTGTGTCGCAGATTTCATGGCTCCAAGATGCGAAATGAGGGAACATTTTGACTTTAATTATTGCTTTACTCAAGTTGAGGTTGTTCTTAGAGTTTGACTATTTTCTGCGTTTAAAGCTCGAACATTATAAAGGAACAAAACGAGTTCCGTTCGAACACTCTTTCGGGAATAATGTTTCCGTGTTTGCTTTTCAAGTTTCGCTTTCACAATCTTTCTCTCATTTTGGAAATAAATTTTCTAAATAACAGCTAAGTTTCTCTTCGCGCTTGTGTTATGATTGCATTAATTGATAAAGTTCTTTAATTGTTCATCGTAAAATTTTAATTAGATTACAACATGAAGATTCAATTGGTTATTTAGTGAAATAAATTATACTTACTACAAGAGAAGAAGAAAAAAGAGAATAAAAATGACATAAAAAGAAAAACATCTGATATCAAGATTTTGATGTTTTTCACATGATAAATAATGCTTAGTTACGGAGACACCACATATATCGATAGTGAATCGCATTAAGGCGAGGTATATCAACGCCCCTATGCCGAGTCGCCCCTTGTGTCTCACAATCTGCGCGCTGCAAATTAATATGAATAAAATAAGAACAGGCGGTGAAAATTTCACGCAGATTCGGTATCGTTAAATCGTTGGACCATTTGCAAAGAAGGATGGCAACATTCCGTGTATTAAGGATACTTATCAATACTTTCTGATTCACTATCAAAGCATCAAAAAAGCTAATTGAGTACAGCCTGTAGAAGCTGGGATTATAAAGTTGATAAAGGTTATGATTACAATATTGACCTGTATTTCGCTTCAGATATTATTTCGTAGTAGCAGAATTCAACAAGTTTTCAGTTTATTCCCAAAAATAATAAAGAACTTGCTGAATATTCCTAAATCTGCCAAACTCTCTCACATTTAATACAACTTATCGTATTCTGCAGCAACGAAAATGAATAAACATTAAATCTCCCACAAATGGTCACACTGTTCTCAATATCAATGTAGCATTGACAATGACAAGAGGCCTCTTGTCAAAACGTTCCTTTGCTAACTTTTATTATCTCTCATTTAAATATTGTCTAAACATTTTTGTCACATTGTGTTTTATTTTTGACTTTATGTCATTGCTGTTTAATTCATTACTTCATTAAGTATTTTATAGGTTTAATATTTTATGTGTGTAGTATAAAATACGCAATACTTTAGTTAGGTAAACATTCAATCATGCTTAAAATGAAACGTACGCATAAGAACGTTACCTAATCTGTGGTCAAACTGAATCAATTACGTCGTGTTATTGCATCTACTCTAAAATACATTGTTTTACAATGTCTGTATTCCCGACTTCTAAAATAACACAAATTCTAAAAATTGATAACTAGGCACAAAATGCAAAGTCCATGAAGAAATCTTCGTTGATTTTATAATTATTGGATCGATCAGCTTTCGCCATCCTTCTTTGGGATAAATGTGAATTTAGTAACTACTGTAGCACTTAAGAGAAATTATGCACAACGTTAGATATACTATTCTTAAATAATTCGTTTCAGACTTTATTTATAGCCTATTTTCAGGATTTTATATGATCCGATAAAGTATATCGTATCGTGTAACACATATT
Organism: Hyposmocoma kahamanoa; assembly: GCF_003589595.1. Lineage (NCBI taxonomy): Eukaryota > Metazoa > Arthropoda > Insecta > Lepidoptera > Cosmopterigidae > Hyposmocoma > Hyposmocoma kahamanoa. The sequence continues at coordinate 15,408,866 of NW_020653854.1, read as the reverse complement.
CACATCCTTTAGACTTTTTATATATATTATAATACTAAGTAACAGGACGAACAAGTCGTGTGCCTGGTGGTAAACGTCACGCCTGTCCTTAACAGTTGCAGTGTCACTCAGACCTTTACATCACAAAGATCTGAGAGGCACTGCTACTGCGCCCGACACTCTGAGACATAAGTTGATAAGTCCCATGTGCCTGTAATTTCACCAGCACCCTTACCCTTCGAAACCGGAACGCAGTAATATTCACATTACTGCTTGGGGGCAGAAATAGGTAAGGTGGCAGTACTTTCCTGGACGAACTCTTTCACTAGGAGCTCTACACGACTAAAATCCTTACGTGTATCGTATATTTTCTCTTAGACCGTTATTTAATGGTAAATATCTAAGCCATTTGATCTAGCAAAACAGTTTTTCCCGCTTCTCCTCCAGTGACTCGCTTTAAATCGGCTAGAAAAAAGTTATGTCCATGTAATAAGAGCGAAAGAGATTTTATGCATTCTCGTCGGCGATCCGAGCGGAAGCGAAATGCGTATCGGCTTTTCGCCCTTAATTCATGGATATAAAGATTTTTCGGATTCCGCGTTAACACATGTGGTGTTAATACTCCCTTACATACATGTTATAAGGGAGACACCACTTCTGAAAATTGCCTTAATTCTACTTAGCAAATATGTTGTCATATATACGACAAGCTCAAAAGCGTATTGTTTTTCAAGATGTACTTTGAACAAAGACCGAAAGCGAAAAAGGTAATACAACAACACTGTCGCATCATTTATAACACGCGGCATCTGCACCTCTCATATTTGCAATTGATATACGCCTATTAATCTGCCAGACAGGTTTTAAATCACGTTTCTCTTTCATTTAAAACAGTGGTTCTCAAAGTTTTGAATCCAATTGTACCTCTATAACTTATGACTTAATAAAATCCACCGCATACTGATTAAGGTAGATATAGTAGCAGGACTGCTTTTTGTGGAAGAGTTCGCCCAGGAAAGTACTGCCACCTTACCTATTTCTGCTGCCAACCAGCAGTGTGAGCGTTACTGTATTCCGGTTTTGAAGGGTATGGGTGCTGGTGAAATTACAGGCACATGGACTAACTTATGTTTCAGGGTGCGGGGCGCAGTGGCAGTGCCCCTCAGATCTTTGTAATTTAAAGCTTTGAGTGGTACCTACGGAACTGATATGGACAGGCGCTTACCATCAGGCAAAGTCAAAGTCAAAGTCAAAGATTATTTATTCCATAGGTAAAATAAATTTACACTTGAAATCGTCACATTTAAGCTACTGCTCGTTCACTACGCTGACCTCCCTGAGAAGAACGAGCAAGAAACTCTAGGGATTGCTCTTTTCAAATAAACTTAAATGCTATGGAATACACTTTGAATCAAATTTGTGTGGATTCTGGAGCCATGTCGTCTTTCCATACATCTTTATCTAACACGTAGTCTTCAATTTTGTAATATGATTTTTCGATCAAAATATTTTTAATGTAGTTTTTAAACTTAGGAAATGATAAACTTAATATATGCTCCGGAATCTTATTGTAAAAACGTATACAGTTCCTCATAAAAGAGTTGTTTACCTTTGTTAAACGAAATCGTGGTACCATGAGTTTGGACTTAGCTCTAAGGTTAATGTTATGGATATCTTCTTTCTTATTGAAATTATGTATATTTTTACGGGCATATAAAATATTTGAGTAAATGTACTGCGATGCCACAGTCATGATACCAGTCTCCTTAAACTTTTCTCTGAGAGATACCCGAGAGCCTAGACGGTACACAGAACGAATCGCTCGTTTTTGCAATACAAATATGGTTTGAATATCTGCCGCTTTACCCCACATGAGAATCCCGTAGGACATTATACTATGGAAGTAACTAAAGTAAACTAGTCTAGCAGTACGACTTGTACTGTTGTAGGCGTACGACTTGTTAGTCCCATTACTTAGTTATTATAAAAAAAAGGTAAAGTGAAACTTAAAATAGACGTATTTCGACTACACGGTTTTTCGATATTATAAAAAAATCTATTTGTTTTTTTAATTGATAAAAACAGCAGATACGGGCATTGAACTATGAGGCCTGAAATACGGTTAACTAAACATCGCTCTATAAAAAAATCATATATTTCCGCGAAATCTTCATTTGGTACTACGTTCATATATAGAAAAATCAGTTTTCGATTGTTATTAGAGATATTTCAATGAAATTTTCTCTTCCATGGTACATAATAAATATTATAACAATACATCACGGGATTCAGAGCTTATTTTACAATAAGAGTTAATTTTTCCGTGCCTATCTCACATACTTCAAAGCCTAGGCAACCATGGCACCATTTCGTCTGAAGAAAAGTAGGTTCAGTACTTTCGAAGAAAATGACACAGTAAGTTATAAAATATACGTGTCTAATGTCAATCTAAAAAAAATCACTAACCGAATGATGATTCAGTCGGGCTCTCAAAAGATTTTCCTTCGTGATTAATTATTAGTTTTATCACTGTTTGCCATTTTTAATCAAACCATTATGAATCAGAATGGATAATTACCAAAGAACATAAATGTCTTGATAATTTCGAACGGCTTTTTGCCTTTAATTTGAATCATTCCGAGATTTCAGAGCGGGTGTTTTTTTTTGTTTCCACTCAATGTGTATCACTTGAACTTTACTTAAATTGAATTTGCTTCTCCGATCTTTGGTCACAACAAAAGTACTTTTTTTTAACTGAAAAGCAGATTGTTACAATGTTTTAAACCTACTTGACGAAAACATGGCGAGTAATAAAATTGTATAACATCCGCATGCTAACTAGGTAAAGACGAAAGACAGCCCATCGGGATTGATTGACACAAATGCCAAACGTTTTTTTAAGTGGCAACATTGAACCGGAAAGACAGAATATCTAAACCACGAGGCTGTCTTTTACCTTACGCGGATAGACGACAGGTGTACAATATAAAATTTATAACGTGCCTTCTATGCTTAGAGGTAGGTTGCTTCCGCTACAGCTTAGGAGAAGCTATTATTGACTTTCAGATACGACAGTAAATATGATTGTGAAATGTAAAATCTTCTATCTTCAGTGTTCAGTGTTTTCGGAGAAACAAAATTTCATGTAAATACTTTTATGGAACATATTTTCACGATCGGATGGAGATTCAAAATAAACTGATTCCTAGAATAATATGCGTCTAATTTGTTTGTCCATATAACAATGTATGGAATAATATGTGGTTGCTTGCCACAATGAAAGTAGGTTACGATCTATATTGTTATATATGATTATTTCAGCTTTCCTTGAATCTCTTATAATAAAGCTTATCTAACGGATAAAGTCCATTTTATTCCTAAAAAAACATTTCAGAAGAATCATCTTCTAACGTTGTTATGGCAACAGCAATTTAGTAATAATTCAAAGGAATTGGGCGGTTCTATTTTATTTTTAAGAACATTGCAATCTCTGTGTATATTAAAATTTTTTCCAATGAATTGGCAATATTGTGAAAACGATTGTTGTACAGGGATATTAATCGTCATATCTAGGAAATTATATCATACAGTTCAATTGTCTTAAGCATTCGTTCTTAATATATAATTAATTAATATACATAGATATGTATTATATGTTTACTTACTACCTTAATAATTCCATTTTCATTTAGAGTTCTATCTATAGCATAATATATTAAATATTAGTAGTTTATGTTGTAATATACGGATATTTGCACCACACCAATGATTGCCGTTTTGAATTAATTAGTACAGTTAACAGCACATTGAAATTCAATTATGCGCCTTTTCATAAGAATGATACAAAGTATAAGGCTGAGTAAACCGTTGACCTTATGACATTTATAGAATACTATTGTATTTTTAACCGTCTTAAAAAAAGGAGGAGGTTGTACGTTTCAGGTATCTCCGTCAATTGTGGACTGATTTTGAAAATTCTTTTTTATTTGAAAGGTGGAGGTGGTCCACCTCTCGAGGTGGTCGCTGATGCTGTTCCCGGTTCGTTTCGGCTATAACAAATTACTAATTATTTTCCGCAAATAAAAGTCGACTTTTCACTTGACACAATAATCAACAAATCACCGTCGTCATGACAACCAGAAAAGAAAATACAAAATGTACAAAGGAGTCTGTAACAGTCCCATTGTCACCAAGAAGTCAGAATCTGATGAGGGTATACTATGGTAATCGAAAAAGCCGATAAGAAACTTTTGAAGTCGGTTTTTTGTTATGAAAAAGTTACAATTATCACAATATTACATCTTGGGACAGTTGTTCAAAATATTAATAGGCCGACAGAGGCTGAAGGGCTGGCTGCTATTTGTCCCAACGTATTAGCATAACCATACGATTATATTAGCATAGTCATCGTAGTACTTAATACATATATTTTATGATATTAAGTGAGGCCTGGTAGTAAGGGACACGCCTACCCATAACGCTTGCGTAAAATTGACAAGGCTCATCGGCTACTGTAATAAAAAACAAAGTAACTGTAAAAAAATAAAACAGAATTCTGAATACTGTTAAATTCAGAATTTCACAACGAATCGAGGGTATTTTTTTTCTAACTTTTTTAGTTTAGGAAATATCGAGGACGACGAAAATAGTATGTGCCTGTAGTTTTACCAGCACTTTTCGAAATGTGAGCATTCTCTTAAATGAAAATGAAATTTATCTCTTAAATGAAATTTAGAGTTAGTACTGTTACATGTAAGTCTTCAGAATTTTTAATCATATTAGATCTCGGTATTTAAAAAAATAAAAGTAACTAGGTGAATCCGATTTAGCATTGAAAACGCCTATTCGTAAGTAAATATCGACTGTGAACTGGCAATCGGTACTATTTCTATTTTGACAACTTTACAGGTGAAGATAAAAGTTGCTTGCGTCATTTATATAGCATCTGGTTTATTAAATAAAAATACGTAGTTTTTAACTTGTATGTATGCTGGTTATATGCTGGTTATATACTCGATGGTATGTACACTACGTATTTTTATTGAATTAACCAGCTGCTATATAAATGATTTTTTCTTCATCCTGTAAAGTTGTCAAAATTAAGATAGTACCGGTTGCCGGTTCACAGTCAATATACAATTTTCTAAGAATATAACAGACAAAAACTCGATTACAAATACAATTCAATTTGAGCGTGGATAAGAGAAGAACGGCTACCTAAATTAAAAACGCCAATGAAGTAAATTGCAATGTCAATCAGCTACGAGTCGTGTCACGGCGGGTGATCAATCTTCATGAAGCTCTGTCTTTAAAAAGAATAAATTGCCCCGTACGGCACTCGGTTCAGATAAACTCAGAACTACATGGACATTTACAGGGGCGGCTCCAGTAGGGATTCAGTAAAACAATTCACTGCATAATATTCTTATTACTCCGTATTTTAATCTGTCAATTATAGTTTCACAAGATAGAAAGTGGGATGCTTCGATGGTTTGATCATGTAGGTAAAATTAAAGTTGGTAGATTGACAGCACAATAGAGCGAATGTGGATGGAGGCATGGGGAGAGAGGTAGCACTCGGCGTACATATCTCAATTATATTGGGGATGTCCTCAAAAAAGGCCGGGTTAAAAGTATCAACAATAAACGGGCATGTATGAAGAGACTGATGGGAGTGGAGAAGGCGAGTGAGGTTTGTCGGGAGTGAAGCAGGTGGAGCTCCATAGGCTCTGCCTACCCTGGTGGGAGACGAGCGTTATGATATGATCATGCTGATAATTTCACAAGCCATGTTACAAAGGCGCTCTTTTTAGTTCTTAACTAAAATTTTATTGTATATGATACTCGCTACTGAAATGAAAAAAGAACGTCGTAACTTTGCTAATTAAAATATCAAATATGGCGCAAATCAAACGTGCTACTGCCTTCTGATTGGCCAAAAAGTAAGCGGTACTTGGCCAATCACGGACACTTCTATTCCATTTCTCTGGTTTTTTGTTTTGTAGCGTTTGTTCGACTTTCGTCTGAGTTTGTTGTCGTGGATGCTTAAGAAATAATCTTTAAATGTTGGTTTAAAGATTAATTGTTAAAAAATAACATTTGGTGTTTCCTTACTTTAATTTACTTGTGAAAAAGTATTGTATGCAATTATTCATAATTAGGTCATAAAATCTCGTACCTTTTACTTAGGCCATTCGGCTAAATCCGTGTTCCCGATTGTTCTAGAAGGCGTTGTTATTTCCATTAACAAAATCCAACATAATTTATGGACCACGACATTGCTTTCATTTTATACCTTATAACTTAAAAGATGGTTTCAAGTTCAGACTGTAAAATATGCTTCTTCGAAATGCATTCTGAAATGCAGAACTTGGAATCCTGGGAGAAGGTTTGGAAACATACTTGCGTGTCAGTCGAAAGTGATAACTGGGCTTCAAGTTTTACGGTTAAATAACAACTATCCAGTCAAACGGCTTGTTGTATCTGTAAAGCTTGTCGGTAGCTATGATTATATTTTCAAAATGATCGCATTGTTTACGTGTGTTTACCTAACTGTGCCATTGCGTATTGTATTGCAGTGGATGCCGATGACTATTGGTGAAAAAATAACATACGTGTTTTTCCGGACCTGCATTTTAGTAACGCAAATATGCTTAAGCTCATGGGCCACTCAGAGGCGGTACAGCGGGAAAAGCTGTCCGGGGGCGAATCTGCGGGAAGCGAATGAGTACCGGGGCGTGCACACAGCGGTCCTAAATGTAGTTCGCGGCAGAATAACGGCGCGAAGGCGGCCAGTGTGTTGACTTCAAAGGCAGCCACGTTTCATTTTCTACACAAATTTTAAAGAAAGCACCATATCGCTGCCGGTGATCAAGTTAATATGCTGCTTTTATTAACTGCCTCAGTGGCCGAACGATTACCATGCCGAACTGCTACGCAGAGGTATATTTTATATTACATTTATATTTTTTTTTTCGAATTCGATTTAGCGGAACAATAATATTGTGTATGTCATCGACACGATAAAAAGAAGATACACCTTATAATAAAAAATCTAACGGCGAAAAATATTTTTCAAATTGATTCATTATTATATTATATAAATTTTATTACTTTGTATACTTGTGTAAACGACCTTTGATACACGGGTTACAATGCATTGGAGTCACTGTAATCCGCCTTGTGGCAATCTGGTTTTTTTTAATTAGTCATTTCACTTCGAAGTTTATTGTCTACGCGAAGGTGAAATTCGGAATACTAAAACAAACTTATTTCTGAAACTATAAATAACGGAACCATAACGGGACAAACAAGCCGTGCGTCTAGTGCTAAGCGACATGCCTGTCCATAGCAATCACGGAAGAAAAAAACCAATGGAAGTGCCTTAAGCCCTTACGCCTCGATTACTATGAGAACCAATGTCGCCAAAACTCACATATTCTTAATTTGCAACACTACAAATTTTTGATATTGATTGGTCGTATCATATCAAAATCGTTGGATTGTTAATATAATTTAAACTTTATCATGGGAATATCATGGGAATATCATGGGCATATCATGGGAAGTTCAATGCCATCAATACTTATTATTGTAAGTTACGACGCTTATTCTCCATCTAGCTGTTAATTGTTGAACGACGACGAATTGGAGTTATTAATTTACTTTCGTTTCTTGTAACAAAAAAAAAAGTTTCGATAAACAGAAAATTTAAAATTTATTAAAATAAACTTTCCGATGATATGAAATACCACCACGGGTTATATTTTTGATGCGAATATCATTTTTGCAGTCTAAAACAGCAGAATAAGACATATTTTTAGGATTTTAGAGAATTTGCACGAAAGAATGACACAACCACACCATAAGCGAAAAAGGCGGACTGAGCACAGCTAGGTCTTTTGAGACCTACAGTTGGCACGCGTCTTGCGCTAACAAACCACTTCTACTGTATTTATTGTTCTGTGATAGCAATAGCAGTCCCACTCAGAGCTTTAAATTACAAAGATGTGAAGAGACGTAAGTTGACAAGTCCCATGTGCCTGTAATTTCACCAGCACCCTTCAAAACTGGAACGCACACATTACTGCTTAGCGGCAGTAATAGGTAAGGTAGCAGTACTTCCATGGACGAACTCTTAAACATACTGTGCTTACTTAGCATCCTAATAAAAAGTTGGACAGATTTGATCCTATACCAACGTAGAAAATTGGCATCAGCCCATTATACTATACTATATATCAATATAGTTTCAATTTTATCTAGTTATTGCTGTAAATGTGTAGCTCCAAAGACAGTTTGGGGCTCGCAAACAATTGTTCCCTTTGACGCTGCCAGTGAGGAAGTTTAGTTGTCAAGTTACCGTCCGTCCTTCGTCCACTCCCGAACACGTGTCGCTCTGATGTTTTCAGTTTAAGGTTGTGTTTTCACTAAGATTAAAGAAGGGATATACATTAAGGCATAGTTTATATAGCAGTAAACAATACAATATGAATATCAAGTTTATTGAATTTTACGATGTTTTACTATCGCGATATTCAATTATTTTTGTGAAAGTACTCCACTAGTTTGTTATAATAATATAAATACAAAGATCGAGCACAAAGGAAAATTACTTCGATCCAAAATTACTGAACTCGAACCAGCGACATCGCCATACCGTGGAGAAAAACTTTCACAGAGTTCTCACAGATAGCGCTCTAGAAAACAAAAACACGATCTGCAACAAGTAGCTCTGTTTGGCGAGGTCGCTGTATCGAGTCCAGTTTGAATACGATTTTTGTGTAAATAATTATTACAATACGAACTTCGTGTTCATTTGTATGCATAAAAGGTATTTTATTGTTTTGTATCGATAAAAAAAACATTCAAAAGGATACTGAAATAGAATTAGAATATTTTTATTTCACGCAAGACCTACAGTTAGCGTCATAATTTTATTATTGTAACGCTCAAACTAGAGAGGATGTAAAAATTTGACTTTTTATTTAAAACTGAAATTTGTCTGAAAATAATTTAAAGTTATTAAGCATTCACGTAAATCTGGTCACTTTAAACGTTGACATAATTTTTACACTGATTGTATGTCGAACAATGATTTACCTATTTCTGCCGCCAACCAGTAAGTAAGTAAAGTAAGGGTGCTGTGAAATTACAGGCACATGAGACTTATCAACTTATGCCTCAGGATGGCAGGCGCACGGGCAGTGCCCCTCAGATCTTTGTGATTTAAAGCTCTGAGTGGCACAGCAACTATTGTGGACAGGCGTGTCGCCTGTATGTAAATCTGCGTGATAACAGGAATAACTTAGAGCTGTTACACACGGCGAGTTGGAGCAGCGATGCAAACGCGATTCACTAACTCTGCAGTCGCTAATACTATACCTTTACCCATACGCGCGACTTTAAGCAGCGACGCAAACGCGCGACTGCATCGATACAAACTCGCGATTGCATCGCTACACTACTGATTTGTAGGCGATTGTATCGCTGCTAAAAGCCGCCGTGTGTAACCACTCTTATGTTGCGAATATCCTTCTGAAATCTGAATTTTTTTTTTGTTACTTTATAATGTCACAACTGCTCGTAGGATGTATCTTAAAAATTGTCCCTAGTAACTAGGTTAGCGTTTCGGCATACTCGTATCATCTACATCTGTGCTTCGTTATGGTTTGATACAGTAATTTAAACTTTTGCTTTTGTTACGATTTTATTATATACTACGAGCATATACCTAATGTTAAGTGGTAGATGATATTTGAGACCAACGCTCCGAATTCCCTTTTATCTGTAATCTGAAGTCAAAATCCGATTCCCTTGAAAGACGATACTTGAAACAGGATAAGGCAAATGTGGTAAAAGATACTCTGGAAAAAAAGAAACTCTTTCTTTTACGCGCGCTACAAAATAAAGCTAACAATTCTCGGTTCGTTGAACGCTTTTCTGAAGGCAGGTCGGAAAGTCGTGTGTAACTGAAAGTTATATGGATTTTTGTATATTAGTGGTACAAATACGACTCTTTTACACTTATACTATATACAATATATAAATTATGATAATGTAACCATAAAAACACTAAAGAAGAACTTTAAAATGTAAAACAAAAGGTAAAAGGGTATTTCGATCACTCCGACGCAATTCTCAGTTTCACAGGGGAACGTTTTAATGTACAGAAATGACTAATATGAGCACAACACTTGAGGTTCTCGGGGCATTGCAATGGAATTAGATGCATACGCATTATTTTTCATGTTTTATAATTTTACAACTGGGTACCTATAAGTAGACCTATAAAAATAAAGTGATTTCTGAACAAATACATTTATTTTCGTGGCTTACCATAGATTACGTAGGACGAATCGATCTGGTTTCAGGTGGTGAACAATGTAAGTAAAATAAATTCCCGATAACAAATTAATTTCTTCATGCAAACCGTACGAAGCCAATGGTAGATGTCAAAAGATCTTTTTCAATACTCAATTCATGAATGTTTAAAATAATATGTTTATTGTGAACCTTGACAGGCACAGTAATTGTAAAAGAGATAAATCGTGATAGGTACGTAATACGATGACTGTACCACGATCCATTGTTATCATACACATACTTTTACATTAAGAAGCAGTAAAGGTCCTTGTGAAAGGTTCGTCTAGGGAAGTTCTGCTACCTTGCCTATTTCTGCCGCTAATCAGTAATGTCAGCATTACTGTGTTCTGGTTTTGAAGGGTAAGGGTGCTGGTGAAAGGTGCAGGCACATGCGAATGGTCAACTTATGTATCAGGGTGACGGGGACAGTGGCAGTGCGCCTCAGATCTTTGCGATTTAAAGCTCTGAGTGGCACTACAACTATTATGGACAGGCGTGTAACTTACTATCAGGCGCACGACTTGTTCGTCCCGTCACTTGATATTATAAAAAAAACCTTTTTTCTTTATTTGCATTCACACAATCGATCAGTAAGAAGATTATATCTTTTATTGAATCAGTTACGAGTACATAATAATATATTGTAAAAATAAAGGCGAGTGCACAAAAAACTGTAACAGAGAAAACAATGTTAAATGTACGTCTAAATTAATAAAGTACACCATTTTCCCCAAAAAAATATGTATTTACTGGGGCAGTCTGATAAAACACATATCTGAGTCAATTGCACTTTCCTCACAATGACGATGACGGTATAACTACCCGTTGGTTCAGTATGGTAATGTCCAAGTTAACAAGTGATTACAATAATGTCCGTACCTGCTAGTTCTATGCTATGTTAATATTCATATCTAATTATAATATTATTCTGAGACCTTCCTACATAAAGAACATGGGTTTTTAAACAAACTTTCATTTCGGCTTTTTGCAGGTTAATAGCCAAAGAACAAATATATTAGACAACATCAAATACGTTGCTTTGATCCTAAAGCAAGTAGCTAAAGAACTTGTGTTATGGAAATCGGAAACAATGACGGTATCACAAAGACGCGGACCCCGAGACAATATAGAAAAGTTAGTTTTCTACACTGACCTGGCCGGGGATAGAACCTGCGATCTCGGAGATTTCTAAATCACACAGGTTTTCATGGTGTCGCCACACCATGAAAACCGGTGTGATTAAGAACCTAAAATTTTTGTCATTTCCAATTTGTTGGAGGCACTTTTGTTAAAAAGTTGCTAATTATTAATGTGAGTGTCGGTAGATCTTTGTGGGAAATTTAAAAAAGTTGTAATAATAATTGAAAGTAAAAAAAAATGTCACGTCCCATTTTTTACAACGTATTACCATAACCAATGTGTTTAGGGTTTGCCAGTAACATTTTTTCTTAACAACATTTTAGAAATGCGCATAAAAATTCGATCTCATAAATTTTATGTCAATGAGGTCGAAATTATGTATAGAGAGTCAAATACTTATTTTGTGAATTCACGAAAATGCTACGCAGAAAACCAGCTAAACTTTCCGGAATTCTTTACGGGATAAATTGAATAAAATAGTGTAAAGATGATGAAAGTTGCCTTGTACATCGTAAGGACAGCGCTGTAGCGCGTTATCGTTCATCTAGTAGCAAACTACGGACCATGACATAGCAAAGCCGACAGTCACAAAATAATGCCAAATCAAAAAAATAATCCTTAGCGAATGTTGTTTGTGAGTAGTGCTACTTTATTTTTCCTTGTGGGGACGTCCAATATGTTCAGCTGTCGACATATCCTGACGCTGATGACAAAATGATTGTAGAAATAACCAGTATATAATGTATGGTACATGTGCGGTATGTAGGTACGGCCTTTCCTTAACGCAAATAAAAAGCATTAGATTCAACGCCAGATTATGGTTTAGTGCGAGTAACAGCTGAAAAAATACAACCTTTACAAGATAATTATAGAGCCGAGTAATAAAACCTGAGCTTTTTAAAAGCAACTTTTATACGATCGAAACCATCCTTGCACACAGACTAAGTTATAAAATGCAGCAATGCATTATGGAATTTCAGTTAAAGGATTCGCGAATTAATATATATTTATATTTTGATCCGATAAAAAAAACACTTTTTTTTGTATTTTACAATGAAATATAAAGAGTTGAATCACTTTTTCACCTGTTATGTGACGAAATTTTCGAGGACCGAGTATGCAAGTATAAAAAGTGCCTATTCACTCTCGTTAGGAAAAGGTCCAAGTTATTTTCTTTTATTTTGCTGTACTGACCGAACATTAATCTCAAAAGTTGTTACTTACATACACAAATATATGCACACCTACTACGTGTGCATATATTTGTATATGTAAGTAACGTAGCTACAATGAGAAAAGAAATTTTCGTTAATAGAATATGAGTAAATAGAGAATCCCTAAAAGGGGGAAGAGACGGATTTATGGATCTATCTCTTGAATTGTTATAACATCACTGCTGAATTCATATGCATATACTTTGGTAGAGTCGCGGGATCATACCTTTTCAGAAAATAAGCTAACAACAAAATATTCAATACCCAACCCAAGCTCTGCAATCCTAGTAGCTGGATGAGGTGGTTCCGGGTTCAATTCCGGGTAGAAGCAACTTCAAAAATAAACTTTTCAAATAAACTTCTGATTTAGGTGTTCAAGGTACTGCCCCGGAGTTTTTTTTATTATACCAAATGACAGGACGAACAAGTCGTGCGCCAGGAGTCGCTTCACAGATCAGATCTGAGGGCCACTGCCTCGGCGCCCTGTCGCCGTGACACATAAGTTAACAAGGCTATGTGCCTGTAATTACACCAGCACTTTTACCTTTAAAAACCGGAACGCAGTAATGTGTGAACATTACTGCGTTCGGCTGGGTTACTGCCAATAACTCTTGTTGGCAGCAATAGGTAAGGTGGCAGTAGGTACTTCCCTGAACGAATAATCTCAAAAGCTACTAAATTATATGCGTAATACCAACACAAAATAGTGTGTATCTGACACACTATTTTATTTTTTATAACATGATCAATTGGTAAATTAATATTCTATGGAATGACTTTAATAACTGGATATTTTTTAGTGTGCTACGTCACGCGATGTTGCTAAAACTACGTGTCTTAATTTCGGATTGTTAAATGCCTGCCCTTTGTTTTGACTGTTAGAGGTTTCCCAAATGAAACATTAAACAAGATATGAAATTGTAACTTACTAAAATAATAGCTCTATTTGAGAAATGTAGACCCCTCTAACATTTACAAGTAGATTAGAGCCGATGCTTCTTAAAATGAATAACACTTATGGAAATATGTTTTACACAGGGTTATTTAAATTAATTCGTTATTTTTTATTGCGTTATACGATTTTCATAAAATATTTCGACTCCTTCTATGCAAACGATAGAGCTCGTTTTTTTTTAGTGTAGTTTGAACGTGTAGGTTTTGAATTATTAATAATCTCAGACAGAGTACCAAATAACAGACCTCAAAATCATCATCTAATGGAATTGCCAAGTTTTATTGAAATCGGTTACCGGAAAGTGCGCCAACCCAGATACATTCCCTAGTTCGCCAATATACGGGACTATATATATATACAGGAGACAATATAAAAATCGGTGCTCACTGATGAAATCAGTGTTCAATGCGTCTTTACAAGTATGCCATTTAGTCCTCAGTTGAAACTCTGACATATTTTTTGCTCCATCTGCATCAAAAATGTTGTCGAAGTTTTTTAATTTGCTGGAAACGATTCAAGCGATTGTTTGTCACGTCTTGAAAATCTTGGCTTGGCAAGGAAGTGAGCGGTCTACCGATGATGAAATGTCCTGGTGTCAATGGCATTAAGTCTTCTGGATCGCTCGAGAGAGGAGTAAGTGGTCATGAATTGAGGTTTGCTTCAATTGCCTCAGTGGCCGAACGGTTACCATGCTGGACTGCCACGCAGAGGTCCCAGGAATGATTACCGGGCCGAAAGAAATATTTGTATAGCCTACATTTATTTCTCTCGTGAGTTTGGGTGTAATTAGTGGTTGTCTATGTGAGTGTCCATGACACCCGCGACACAGCGTTTCCCTAGTGTGGGGCTATTTTTTTATATTGGACATTATTATTTAATAATAACGCACACACTCAACATAGCCCCGCACTAGGGAAACCCTGTGTCGCGGGTGCCATGGACACACACATAAACAACCACAAATTACACCCAAACTCACGAGAGAAATAAATGTAGGTCATACAAATATTTCGCCCGGCCCGGGAATCGAACCTGGGACCTCTGCGTGGCAGTCCGGCATGGTAACCGTTCGGCCACGGAGGCAATTGAAGCAAACCTCAATTCATGACCACTTACTCCTCTCTCGAGCGATCCAGAAGACTTAATGCCATTGACACCAGGACATTTCATCATCGGTAGACCGCTCACTTCCTTGCCAAGCCAAGCATTTATATTGGACAAGCGCTGTATAAAGCTCTTCAAAAGTTAAGTTACAATTGCCCAACAATCTTTGTAAATGATATTTGGTGGACTTTACACCAGTCTCCCATAGACCTCCGAAATATGGCGAATAAGTTGGTATAAAACAGAAATTTATTTATACATTGGCGACCTCAGACGACAGTGAATCACAATTAAGTACATTTTAAAAATTTTAAAAGGTCGTTGTAAGCACTAACAAATGATGGACCATTGTCGGAAAATATGGTTTTGGGTTTCCCCCTACGCGCAATGAATCTTCGCAATGCAAATAAATAATTATTGCTTGTACATAGCAAGCTAAGGGAACATAATATGTCCATTGAATATGCAGAATTATTAGAACACTGCCTATCATCAGGCTATCTATTGTGGAATAATGAATTCTACCTACAAATCGTATCACCCGTTGTTGCCGATATTTTCATGGAAAGACTTCGAAGAGTGAGTCTTACCCACCCACGGCCCCGGCTAGGACGAAGATTTTCAAACGATACGTTGATGATACTTTCACAATATTACATAGATATAGCATACCTTTTTTCTTGGACCACCTTAATTCTTTCAGTACTAAGATCCAATTTACAATGGAACAAGAGAATTGTGATACTTTAGCTTTCTTAGATGTTTTAATTAAAAGAAATCCTAATAAAACCTTAGGCCATACTGTATTTTGAAAGAAAACCCATACGGATAGGTACCTCAACGGCAATTCTCATCACCGTCCTAGCTAGTTAGCTATCGTGGGCAAATTTTTGTTTCAGAGAGTATATGGTGTCTGCAACAGTAATCATCTGGCAGGGGAACTTCAGCGTATAAAACAAGTCCTACATGCGAATAAATTGAAGATACCACGCCAATAGCACAGACCCCGTGTGAAACCACCAACAATCGAGCGAAGACCTGCCATTTTACCTTACGTAAGAGGTGTTGCAGACAAGATCGGAAGGGTCCTCAGGCGTGCATCTATCAAGACCTATTTCAAGCCCCTGAGGAAGATTTCTTAGTTCCTGAGACCCATGAAATGTAACATCCCCTTACAGGATGCAGGAGTTTACGAGCTTAACTGTGTTAAAAGTGCGGGTTCTCTTATATTGGACAAACGAATCGAAGTATTTGTACCCGCGTCAAAGAAAATATAGCTGATGTCAAACACCGTCGCGTAAACAAGTCTGCAGTCTGCGAGCATGTCATGGATAAACCTACACATTCAATGAAGTTTGACAAACCCCAGGTCCTTGCAAAAGAAGTCCGTTATCTACCCAGGAAGCTGCGAGAAGCCATTGAATTTAAAAAACATTAATTTATTCTAATTTCTATTATTAATTAATAATAAATTTAACTTAATAAAAATTCATTCAATAAAATAATTTGTAAAACGTAATGTAGCGTAAATTGAAATGTTTCTTTGTAAAATTAAAAATAAGATATTTAATTAATAGCTTTTGTAACTATAGTGAAAAAATAGGGAGGTTTGTATCTATATTAGACATAACTGGCTGATGACTGTACCACCTCAGTCAATAATGACCATGGGACCTGTAAAGGTCCCGAGACGTTGGTTTATTTGAAAAAATAAATATAGGTACGCGATAAATCTATCAAGAAAACCTAAGAACTCGATATATTGCTTGTCAAGTCACCAACCAGTTCAATGTGGATAGCCTCTGTCGTGAAATATATAAAATGGGCTACATACATCTTCACCAGCCTATATCCACGACCTTGACAACTAGCAGTTAAGTTCCTTATGTCCTTGAATCCAGGTAGACAAAATCCGGCTTCGGTCTAGGACCATGTACGGGACTTAGCACAGGAGATAATAAAAATCGGTTCTCACTGTTTAAAATATATTGAGAGAGAAAAACGCTTTCAATTAGAGCCTAGCAAAAACAAGCATTAAAATAATTGCTCCACATAGTAAAATTTAGGGGCTATTTGCAAAAATGAGTCTTCATGCGTGAACAGCCACCCTTAGAAGTGGAATATTTTCTTCAAAATTATATGGGATCACTACTGAGATTTCAAACAAAAAAAGAATCATCAAAATCGGTTCTCAAATGCCGAAGTTATCGCGTAACATTACATACAAAAAAAAGTACAGTCGAATTAAGAACCTCCACCTTTCTAAAAACATCGTGATAAAACCTGCACGTCGAAGAAGGTTCATAATCCTCGGAAAACGCGGCGCGGCGGACTTTGGCCTAAAACGACGCCTGAAAGAAGATCTGTGCCCTGCAGTGGGACGATCATAATCCTCACTGAATATGGACTGATGGAACATATTTTTTAGCGTACATTAAAGGAAGCAGTATAGATTAAACCTTGTATACAATTTCAAATTACACGTCAAACTTACATAATTTATGTTTTTTCTGAAAACATTTTTATTACATCGTCAGGATACAAGTACAGTTTCGAATAAACGATGTATGATAACAAATTCATTTCGGAAGTGAAAAACTTGGCATAAAAAAATGAAACTGTGAGACATAAACATAATGCGTAAAACAATAACAACAGTCTCCAAATTCCTTTTCACTAAATAATTAAGAAAAGTTCTTTGTTAATGACGTTTTTGTTTATTTTTATGTAGATATTTACAAATCCTCGAAGCGGTTTTTCTTATTTTTGTTCTGACGAGGAAAAAGGACGTAATTATTCAAACTGGGAGACATTAATTCTGTGACCTCAGCAAATGGATGCTAAACGGTATGAGTAAAATTGCCGGCTGTATATAGTTGGTTAAAATACGCTTTACGTTTTTCTGTTGTACTGTTTTGTTACGATTTAATCTTTTTATGGTGTTGTTTATCCAGTTTTGGTTTTCCTCGTTTGCCGCTTGCTGAAACGTTTCGAATAGAAAGTATTTCTATAATGTTTCACTTTTATTAAGTAACAAAACCTGATTTGCGAAAGTTACTTCAGTGTCTTAATATCTAAGAATTAGAACAATGGATCGTTGAGGTAAAAAATATTTTTCTGTTCTGGTAAAATTAGAAAATTTGGATATACTATACCTATTCAAAAATAAAAGATTCAATTTGTACGTCGTCTAATCCGGCCGGATGGATTTCATTACTTCACGTCATGCTGGTGGAATCGGTGTACAGGATGTAATCTGTAACAAAATATTATATACATTATAACAAACATTAAATAGTATTCCAATCCAATAGGCAGACAAAAAGATTTAGTTCATCACAGTCACGTCACAGTCTAATAATTTTTCTTTATCGTTTTTAATTAATTATTTTTTTCACGCGTTTAAATACGATCGAACCTGTTTGTCGGATATTTCCCAGTTTTGAACAAACGAACGAACATTTTGACCAAATTAAGCACAAATACGAAACTGTCACGAAATTTTCAAGGCAACGAAACATTTATCTTTAGGTTTCAAAGAAAATTAATGGTTTTCTTGTATCGCTCGCTCACAACGAAGGATGTATATAGAATGAGAGTTGCACAGATTTATAGATCGATTTTCGAATTCCAAACTTCGAATACGAACTAAGGTCCTGGACAAAGGGAACCGGATAACGAAGCTGAAATGTAGCTGTTCTGAACACATAGTGCGGCGTGGTGATGATAGACGGAGTAAAGTGATAACCGAACGGTGATCAAGAGGGAACTGTAGAAAAGTGTGACGTCATGCAATGGACATGGATAGACGACACTTATTTTTTTACGATACTAAGGCATGTGACGAATAAGTCGTGCGCCTGGTGGTAAGTGCCATACCTACCCATAACAGATGCAGTGATAATCAGAACTTTAAATCGCAAAGACCCGAGGGGCACTGCTATAGCTGCGCCTGTGATCCTGAGGTATAAGTTGACAAGTCCCATGTGTCTGTAATTTCAAACACGGAATCTTTCAAAACTGATACGCAGTAATGTGAGTATTACTGCTTGACGGTAGAAGTAGGTAAAGTGGTAGTACTTCCCAAGGCGAACTCATTCATACGGAGCTCTACTACTACTAACAAAGTCATGGGCATAGATGGATGGTGAGAATGAATGAATGACATTTATTTGGTTAAAATATGGTTTACTACGAAGAGAGAGAGAGAGAGAGAGAGAGAGATTACGAAGAGAATAAATAGCACAGGGTCTTGGTAGATGGCAAAAACTACGAGCGGTCTTTTCTTAAGCAAAATTGCGTGCGACAATATTTTCGAATGAGTGCTGTCTAACTCATAATATGTACGCGGTCTACAATAATTACAATTATTACTCAGACATTATTATTATGATTTTTTTTATTGTCTATATTGTAATTTACAGCTTTATTAAGAGCACAATGCACATTAATAGGATACTTTAATAGTAATTTATATAGTGGTAATAGTTAGTAATTTATATAGTAGTACATATATATATAGTAGTGGTAACAGTTTTAAATATATTTTCGTTTTTAATTAGTTTTGTCGTCTTGTAACTCGCCTTGTAATTGTGTTATATTTTACTCTTGGTTTTAAATGACCAAACTATTACCTCCTCTTAGGCTTCAGCTGAAAACTCTGCCCAGCATAAAGTTGAGCTGGCTAACCTTTTCGGCTAATATTGTGTACTTTAGTTTTAATCTTTATTTTTTGTTTTTAACAGATCTTGTATCTAGTTGTAATGTTTGTAATATTATTTGAGAATAGTCGATTAAACGTTTCTGTCTTTCTCTCTTTCTTTCTCTAGTTGCTGGTGGTGGAGATATCCATAACATTATCAAATATTTAACTTATTTATCATCAGCCTGTATAAGAAAACTCGTGTCGAGTCAAAACGGAAAAATTTCATCACGCAATAACTGTAAGCTTATCTCGTAAAGGTTGAACACTGAAACGGTGCGAACTCAATTTTATTTATTGGTTACGGCTAAATTGGAATTCATAGAACTCATTTATACTTTCACAGCTTTGGAATAGCTTTCATTTATTTTTTTATCAATTGAAAGATTTTTAAATGTTTGCGGATTCTCTTTTTTGAAACAAAATCTGATTATGAGGTGATTTTTAATAGCGAATAAAGGTTTTGCTTGAGTTACGGAATATTAACAGCTAATTGATGAATATAATCCTCTTTAAAGTGAACTCTAGGGTCTGTCTCTGTTTACGTAAAAAATATTCCTTAATTATTAAACTCAAGTTCACACTTCATTATTCGATTACATATTACACTTATAAAGTCGTTTGTACGCATATATGTGAACATATCTCGAGACAGGTTGGATATTACATCCTCCATATAATGTCCCCTAATGCCCATAATCCTCACGTCCAGTGAATAGTTGCGTCGCCTGGCTCTGCGGTAGATTACCGCATTCTCCAGAGTGCCATCTAGGTGAGCCACTTGACTGGTGACGGATGGCGCAGCTATGAGCATTCCTTGGGGATCCGGTGATTTACTGGCCTGGGGTTGGGACTACACGGGGGGCCCTTGGTTTTACAGGACGTAGTTCCTAAAATTGACATCAGTCCTTAAAAATCTTAATAAAGAATACCAGAAAATTAACCACACACCAGTTAAAACCGGCATAATGGCTAACCATTATGCCAGTTTTAACTGGTGTGTGGTATAAACCTATAACAACGTGTGGTTAACGGTTTTGCAGAACAAGAGTTCTAAGTAATACTCAATTAGTAGCAGAGCAAAAAAAATGATGTCACATTTACTGGTGAATTAGTTACCGAGTCGGGGTAAAATGTGTGGGCCGTGGCTTTGCAGATTGAGTTCCCGTAATAAATGATTGTTAATGGTAAGCAATTGTTTTTTTCTACGAACTTGTAATCTTGCTGGTATATTTTATTCACAAATTTTTATTTCGAACTAATACAAAATTTATTTAATAATTTGTTTACTATATAGTCGGATAATAACTGGAGTAGTCGAATAGATGTGCCGCAGCTATTAACGCGTATCCCCGGACAACAAATAGATTGTTACGTTCCAATGTTCCAATTGCTGCTTTAATAATATTAAAAATAAATTTAGAAGAGAAACAAAAATAAAAAGAATGTAAGAAAAAATTAAATAACTGTGTTATGAATGATTTAGTGTGTGCGTGCGTGCATACATGCGTGTATCCCGATAGGACAGAGGATGCAATGGTCTGTTTCTTATTAATTCAATTGTACAGTGGAGAACCAAAATCATAAAGATGACAGTTTACCAAAGCAATTCTATATCTATAACTCTATTATACCAAGCGCCGTGGCACATTTATTAAAAAAAGCAAAATTCAAAAAAATTCTTCTTACTTTGTAAAAATTTCTTACTTGTTAAGCAAAAACAAAACCTATTTTTTACATTTAACTTTATTTATAAAGAGGCAAAAGTCTGACATACTTAGAATAGGAATATGGCTGGAATCCATTTAATGAAATCTTAAATATGTTATACATACTTGCTAAATTGTTAATGCAGGCCCCTATTGTGTTATCAGTCCTACCACCCTATTGTTACTGTGTTGGCCCACAAATCTCAGTAGGACAATACGTAACAACGCCTCGCAAGGTACGCGTCGCGGTGACAGTCATAATAAATGGTTTTACACTCATGTGTTCTGTAAATATGTACGTGCTTGTGTGGTCGATTGTATAGTTTGTTACAATCAGTTTACTGTTTAATTCCCTTTCTTTTCTACGTGCCGCAAGGTTGCTGGTGCTGTTGAACAATTTAATTTCATAGATTTTACTTAAAAAAAAAACAAGAAAATGAGAATGTTGAACATGTGCTAACAAATATATACATAGATGGGAAGAACAAGTCATGCACCTGATGGTAAACTACACGCCTGTCCATAACAGTTGCAGTGCCACTCAGGCCTTTAAATCGCAAAGATCTGATGGGCACTGCCATTGCGCCCGTGAACCTGAGACATAAGTTAACAAGTGCCATGTGCCTGTAATTTCACCAGCACCCTTACCCTTCAAAACCGGCAGAAATAGGTAAGGTGGTAGTACTTCCCTAACTCTTTCACACTCTACTGCTACCGACTTTCAGTAAAGCAATTTTACGTAAAGGAGAACAACGTTTTGCAAAATTAAAAGAAGGCAGCAACTGATCTAATAAGAAATATTTTATTTGGTTTATTCGACCTCTTAAGGATGGTTACCCTGCGACACCAAAGCTACTCTCAAAGAAAACCATTACTTTTTCACACTGATGAAACTGTGAGAAAATAAAACTTTTGAAAAAAAAAATTGAAAATACTGAATTTTTCAGTATTTCTAGCTCAACATAGTACAATATTTTTATTGCAAAGGTATATTTAATTAATCGAAATATGGAATACATTAGATATATGGCCTTAACAGGGTAAAAATAAATTTATATATGCTAGAATTTATTAAAACATTGTGACGGTCGTGAAGGGTGGTAATTATATACTGGTACAGGTACTTCAAAATCCTTAAAAGATGTTCTTCCTAGAGCTCTAAACATTTGACTCAAACTAGAGTAAGTTCTTTTATCCCACCTGTACATATTTATTTATTTATTCATTTAAATCAGGCAACATTACCCATACGATATATACCTTAAGGACTAAAGTACATAGCATATAATATAAAAACAAAATAACAGTTGTTTCGTTTTTAAATCATGTGTATGACAAGTGCACTTGCCGGCGTCGTGTGGCGCAATCTGGTGCAAGCAGCCTCGGAATCGCCGATATATGACACCCTTCGGCCAAAACTCGTCGTTCATAAAGGTCGACAGATGTTCGGTGGGCACTCTCACCACAAAAGAATTAAAATTACATTATGGCGTGACTCCAATCGCTCGACTCCCAGGGTGTATTAGGCTTTTAGTCACATGTATGACTCCACTAAGTCCTCAGACTTAGTGGTGTGATGAAGTCGCGAGGTACAGCAGCGTCGTCGGTATGGCCGGATGCAGCAGAAAGTTCGGTCCTGTCGGTGCTGTGACACACAGGTTACGGCTGGTGGGCTTCCTCTTCTGTTTCCACCACCACCACTATCCACCTTTATAAAGTCGGTGTCGTCGCACCGGTTCGCCTGCCCCTGTAATTTTGCAATTTCAGAGGCAGGCACACTGGGATTGCTTTTTCCCTTAGCAGATAGCCGCCGCTTGAATTTCGAAGTGGCGGGTCGGGTGGTAGAAGCGGCTATAGCGGAGCGGAAGAGCGAGCAGCGGGGCCTAAGCCTTGAAGTATATAATAGGAGTAACTATTCATTCTTTACTCTACAAATATTCAGCAATAACTTCATCATCAACTCAAAAGTTTTGACCGTATACTTCTAGTCTAGAAGAAGGTAAAATTCGAATTTGACGATCTCGGTGGCCAAACAGTTCGGACTATGGGCGTCCGATGTACAGAATATGTTATTTCTTTTTAAATTAGAAATTACAACTAATCCTTATTAAGATTTAATAGTATTTCAAATTATGAATGTGCGAGTTTTGGTAATAGCGGTTCTGATAGTAATCGACACTTAAGACACTTGCATTGTTTTTTCTTCCATATGTAACTCCATACCATCTCCATACAAACGTAGCAGTGCGGCTTGACACAAACATTCGAATAATCTCGTAAAGCATTCGCGTTGCATAACGCGGGTCGTCTGTGGCCACACATGCCAATCGGTGTTAAAAAAAAATTACATCAACTGTTTATTGTTGTGATAAGGTTGTTTGAACAAGAGTGCCTTAAATTCAGGATTGTTCAGTATATCATTTCTTTTTCATAATAATACTCGAATACCCATAATCGAGATACCAATCTGAGATGCTGGCATACAATATCAATGCCTAAGTACTGCATTTAATAAAGATGAGATTTCGATATAGCGCGCGAATAATACGTAAACACCTTAATTATTTCAAATGATATTTACGCTCCGAGGGAAGTGCAAAATACGTTGTTATACTAAGATATGACTTTGTGTTCGGAAATAAGTGTAGCGGTCTTGTACACACTTGAATGTACAAAATATGACAAGGATTCTGAAATTACGAAGGAATATCTTTAACAATTTCGCCGTTCCGTAAAGTAGCGCCACCATAAATATACTCATATAGTTTATGTGTAGTCAAAAGCGGATCGTTTGTATTCGCGAGGAGCCATCCACTAGAATAAATACACAAAGCAAATCTTGCATTTAAACAGGAGGAAGGGACTTTCAGCGCCGTGTTTCAACACTGCGGAGCGGAAAAATCTCAACTCTCAGATTTATTGCAAGCCAACTGAATTTGGAGGCCCCTCTTCAAAATGATAAAATACCCGTATCCTTTTTACCCAAACAAAAGTCAATAGTTTAGCAGAAGTTTTGAAAAGGTCCTGACCCTTATCCGATTCCGGATTCCGATACGTATGAGTTTCGCACTACTGTTGGTATTTTGAAAAGAAACAATGCATTTACGAATAGGTTCAATTGGTTTTGAACATTTGGAATTTCATATGTACTGTGTAATTAGAAGGTATACGTATCTCTCTCAGAAAAGTATTGTTGGCTGAGAGCTGACAGAGGCCATGGAACTACAAAATGATTTGTAGTTTGTTGTTCCATGACAATAAAAACTTTGTTATGGGAATTAAACTTCTCAGTCGGCTCTCAGCCAACAAAATTTTTTTATGAGTGACTTAATTGAAATATTGATTTTTCATTTTCTTAGTACCAAAATGTAGATTTAAACTGAAATTTAAAATAAGTGTATTGCTGCTCATATTGAACCAGCAATAACGATGATGAGAGCACTACATCTCGGGCAACTTCGCCGTAGTAAGTGATTCAATTGAGAACCGCGCACGAGCTGGCCCATGTGACGCGACGGCGGCGGGCATGTTCACAACCGCTTCCTAATCACAGAACATCTTCTGTGGTTTCAACGATATTTTATACATTACCTATTGTCCCGTTTTGTGCTTTGTACATTGTCAATTTGCTTATTGTAAATGAGTATAGGTACTACTACTTTCTTACATCGAATACTATTTAGCCATCCAATAACGATCAAGAACGCACCCAACAAGTTTCTGTTAAGCTCCTGAAAGCATTTAATTAAAATTATAACTTAATGTACATTGCTATTTACTTAATGTTAAAGTAAGTAAAGAAATAAATTGTCTATTGCAGTAATATAACTGGACTTTAGCTATAAATTTAAAAACGCTCAGCGAACGGCTCTCCTTTTCCCATGGCATGTCGGTCGTCGGAAAAAGGAATTGAAAACTGGAAATGTGAGCTCGGAGACCCGTTGATTGCCTACGGGCGC
Organism: Hyposmocoma kahamanoa; assembly: GCF_003589595.1. Classification (NCBI taxonomy): domain Eukaryota; kingdom Metazoa; phylum Arthropoda; class Insecta; order Lepidoptera; family Cosmopterigidae; genus Hyposmocoma; species Hyposmocoma kahamanoa. The sequence continues at coordinate 15,383,739 of NW_020653854.1, read as the reverse complement.
ACGTTAATGCAATTGTTTATTTTCTACACATCAACTTTTATTTTACAACTGCTATGAAACCGATATACTGCTTATGATTTTGATAAATCGAGTTTTTAAGAATTTGTAATTTTAAACCTGTTCTTATATTATACGTTTTATGCTGTAAAATGTCTGACTATGTTATATGCAGGTTGCGTTATAATATGGGTATGCTGATATAATGCATTGTGAGAAAGCTCAAATAAAAATAAGGAAAATAGCTCTTGTAAATAATCCAGTTGGAAAAGGAACAAGTGTCGACAAATCTTGTTTTTTATCGCATTATTTGTAAGTGGGAACGTACGATATTGCTGTCATATTTTTGTTAGTATTGCTGTTTGTGAGAAGTCTTATCCATTATTATGTAGGGTTATAAATTTGTTGATTTCTTAAATAAATGGTAAGTCAATATCGAAATGGTAAGTCAATAAATAATTCTTAATGTAAATAATACTTATAAAGCAGAATGTGTATAACTTGATAGTCCTTTTACCTTGTTCTATTGCTCTTCTTCTTTCACCTCTATACTGATTGATATTGATTATATAGAGCGTGCGTGCCAAGAAATTCATTAGGCAAACGTAGGTACGTATTTCATAAGGAATATAATTCACTGCAAACGCCAAGTTTATAGCTACTGCGCCCCTTGTAAAAAGTGTTGTTGTTGTAAATATTAATTATGTCGAAGTACGAACACCACCTATGCATTTAATTGGTTTAGGACCGCCTTGTGTTCGAGGACAGCAATTTCCGATCACAGTGGAACTGAACTTGTGACGATGTTGACCTCCTTCATCATCATCCCATCTTTTTATCATCCTCTTTTCTGGTTCTTGACCGCTTACTTTTCACCTTTACTATTCTTACGTTTGTTCGATCTTTGTCATTTCCATCAAAATTCTCAAAAGAAGAAGACGCGCCCATTGTAAATCACAAATCGCCTTCTCTTCGTTATCGTAAAATTTCATCTATTAAAATTATAATATGTAAATTATATAGCCCCTTTTGGAGTGAGTATTGTGTATTGTGTTAGTTCCTTCTACGCGGAGTATACTTAATAATAATTGTACCTTATTTATATCAGTATATTATTTGTTACAGTTTTCTTTTATCATCTCTTATAAAAATTCTTGTGGCTGAGCCTTCTTCATTCTCATTTCTCTAAGGCTAGACCACAAACTGAAAAATATTCGTATATATAGTGTTTTTCTTGGAGTACGTACAATCGAGGCTTTTTTCTTGGAGTACGTAAAGTCGAGGCCGTCAGCGCAATAATGGTGTAACCTACATATTTTTTCTACAATATTATTTTAAATGACACTAAAGTACGTACATATTTTATGTTTGGATGCTCTTTCATGTACAAAAAATATTTAATTATTAACATTAATAGAGATGTCGCGATTAAAACAACTAGGTTCACTGTATACTCAATTCACATTACAACAGTTACAAATACATATTTACAAAGCATTTTTATAATACATCAATTTATTTTACATTTCTATCAACAACAAAACAACATTGAATTTCAGTTTAATATATTATAATATGAAACTTACCCTTTGGATACAATTCGCTCGTTTTGCTGTTAAAATTTTACTATTTACATTTAATAGACGATGTTCATTCGAATGGGAATATTAAACCGTAAAATATGAAAAAGCACCACGAACCTAATTGGCAGTCAATTCAGCCTTTTCCATTGAAAAAGTAATAAAACGCCAATATATCATTCCAGGCTGTTAATACTGTTATGTATTTTACACACTTTTGTGGTCATAATTAATTATTCGCGTAAATATTGCAAAATAACATTTCTTTTTATTTATTTAAAAGACATATATATGGCTTTTAAATAAATAAAAAGGAATGCTATTTTGCAAATTATATTGCTATAAAGCAATATAATTTGATTGACGACTTATCTTACCTATTTCTGCCTCCAAGTGTGAGCATTACTGCGTTCCGGTTTTGAAGGGTTAGGGCCGCGTGCGTGTAACTGTCATGGCAAAATATGGGCTACTTAGTTAGCCTTTACGTATTAATTTAAATGAGCGTTCCGGCCACGCGGGCTAGCCTGGCTTGAATTTGGTCAATACGCGGCGGGATCATCGAGTATATAAACAGAAATAGAGACGAAATGTCATTTAATTTGCTAAAAATAGATAAAAACTGCTCTGCTAAATCATTACTGCGCTCCGGTTGGCCAGCCCGAATTCGAAACAATTGACGGATGTCGTCAATTGTTTCACTTTAAAACGATCAGTTTAACTCGAGTTTTGCTATAATGGACAAAAATTGAAAAATTATATATTTAATGTATAATTATTACCGATGAAATGTGATTCCGTTTGTTTTGTAATTAGATGTTTTGCTGTATTTCCCACATCACTGAATGGAACAGCCCCGAGATTTTATCTTTATTACAATAAATATAGAACATTTTTGAAATATACGTAGACGTACACAGGCTAGTTGTTGGCGCTGTACTATTTCAGTTTTCTAATTTATGATTTCAGTGCAAACGAGCGTTGATATTAAATATAATGCCCATTTGCCTGATGAGTTGCCAGGTATGGATGGCCCTTATTTCGTCTCTATTTCTGGTTATATAATCAGTAACCATCATCGAGTATAAACGAGTATATACTCGATGACCCCGATGGACGTAGACGCTAATCATAGATAATATGATTATTATTTAACTCACTGTTCAACAGAAGTTTACTTTCAGGTTGACGCCATTGTCCACTAAAGTGGCCCGATGCAGATTTACACGTCACATGTTTTGCAAGGTTTGTGAACCTTGCAAAACTACCATGTAGATTTTACTGTAGTCTAGGCTCTACTCTATGAGTAGAATCACTGGCTGAATGAATAGTTTTGTAATTAGAATGTGTTTTGAAAAATGAAGTAAGAAAAGAATAGAGCATCTTGATATAACGAAATGTAACCCAACGCCGAAAGCATGTAAAAAAGTGCAATAAAGTATATTTTGAAGATTATTCCAGTTTCAATTCATAAAAGTACCTCTCGCTACGCAACCCAAGCTACGCCCCAGTTACATTACCATAATATTGTCTTTTAACATTAATAAGAAATATTCCCACCAAACATTCACAATTGAAGGCAACTTAGAAATTAGAGTCGTAGGCGTGTAGGGATTTGAACCGTGTCTCCCTACTAATTGAGAAATAAGGTTTTCCCATTGGAGTATCACCATTCTTTTTTACATTTAAGATAATGGACTTACATTATATAAAATATAGCACTCACAGTCTATCATAACAGTCACTTCTCACAATCGTTAAGAAAAACAGAAATAAGCCATTTTCCGTTTACTGGGAACACAGAAACACAATCCGCAAATAATGGCTCTGAATAGAAATAAAAACAGTTTTTGCAATGCACTACGAGAACGAGTAATGTTTATTTTATTATGTTTTTTTTATGGTACCAAGTTTGGTCACGGTGACAGACAAGTCGTACGCCTGGTTGTAAGCGACACGTCTAGCGACTGTCCATAGCAGTTGCAGTGCTACTCAGAGCTTTAAATTGCAAAGGTCTGAAGGGCACTGACACATATTTAAGTTGACCAGTCAAGTACCTTTAATTTCACCAACACCCTTACCCACACTTCAAAACTAAAACGCAGTAATGCTTATATTACTGCTTGGCGGCAGAAATAGGTAAGGAGGCAGTACTTTCTTGGAGAAACTCTTTCACAAGGAGCTCTACTGCTACTAAACTACTTTGTTGCAGCTGGTTCCTACGTTCATAACAACATACAAAGTTATCACGAGGTTTTAAGACTTCATAATTTGGAAACATTTTTATTAAGGTCAAGAGGTTATTTGTTGTTACAATGGAAGACAAACGTGATTATTTACACGTTTTGTATGCTTTAACACGTACAACGTATTTATGCAATACCAGTTTTTTTCCAAACGTAAATATTTTTGGAACATGTGTACATTTTGCCCTTAAACATAAAAAATTAAGCTATTTACTGTTTCACAAATATGGCACAACTACCTCACTCAGACGTAACAAAGTACGAGTACCTTAGTTAATGCTACGAACAAACACAGCTTGCAACGAGGATGTGTTGATTTTACATGATTAATGCGTTGCGCCGCCCCACCGGGTGGGTAAATTCGTTTTGGAGCGTGGTTAATGCATCCCTTAGCTATCAACAGTTGTACGAGTAGTATGTAAAGCCCATTTTCTTCCAAAGCTGAAAGAAGAAGTGCTGCGCTTCATCAACCAATAAAATATCGTTATTTGGATATATCACACCGCTTTGTCAAAATAATGAAATGTTATTGGTTCACTCCGCTTTACAAGATAATGGGACTTACAATCGATTTACGTTCCATCGCTGGAGTACGGCTCAAAGAATGGCTTTAAGCCATATAATATTATATAGCTTGTCGGCCAAGCACGAGCTATATACTGATATACATATTTTCGAAAAATGTTTTACTCTAACATTTAGGATTCCATGTTTTCCTATATGGTCACACTAATGAAAGAATTATAAGTTTTTTGGTTGCGGTTAGTATGGGCATCGTGGTCGCATTGCTAGAAAATAAGTGGATAATTTACACATTGTGCTTTGCTTTATACACTTGCTACCGTACACGTAGACCATGAATCTGTAATATACCCAAAACCTTGACAAAAGAGGCAGCATGCTCTAATATTCATAAACTCATATTCATATTATTGTGTCCTCCAAAGTTACCTTGTAACAAGCAGGTACTTATGCACGTTTGCATCAACGGGTGAAGTCACAAGGTAAAGCTCTCAAATATTAAAATGTAATTTGTTTGCCTCAGTACACACAATAGCTCAAGTGAGCGCCGCCATTTCTTTTGCGAGATTCACGACATGAACTTGGCAATTTTTGGCCAAGTTCCACGGTGTAAGTAAATTTAATTTTATTTTCTTTTCTAAACTTTTCGTAGAATCTGTTTAAGAAAACTTTCCGCAGTCGAATTTTTATGTCCGCTATTTTAATACAATGTTATAATATAAAGTAATCTCTTTTGTAATATCATATTGTAAAACAAGAGACGATTTAAACTTATTTTCATATATTACTTATAGCTATACTTACTATCTATGCCAGTTTGAGAGACAGGGTCATACATTGTTAACTATCCTCAACTATCAACAGTTAAATGGCGTTCATCTTTGCTAAATATAGAATTTAGTATGTGTATGTTTTGTATTTCTGCAATTTGTATTTGTGGAAACACATTTTTTTCTTGTTTTTTTAGTACTATCTATATTTATTATTGTATATTTGTGTTATTGTTATTTAAGTTTCATTTACATCAAAGACATGTTTGTGGAAGTTAGGCCTGCATGTGGATTTTTAAATTTGCGATTTGGTAATAGATTCTTTACAGAAAACGGTCACATAATACCAAACGTTTCACTTTAGTTTGCATTATGTATAACTTATACACAATTATATAAATAACACAATTAATTCATAAAAATGCAATGGAACCAAAACATTAACAGTATACCTATTTAATTTTGTTTAAAGATAATAATCCCGTAGAAGTTTTTTATTCCGGGCTTCGCGGTAGCATAGCGATGTTATATATCGTCGGTGTTTTGTAGAAAAGGCGAAAGAAAGGGCGAAAGTGCCATTTTGAAATTTTTTTCAACGCAGCATGTTTTAGTTTTTCATGACTGTTTTAAATTCAATTATGAAACTTTAACTTAATTAAAATCCAATTTTGATTTTAGATTCCAATTGTAAAACAGGACGTAAATATTTTAAAACAGTTGTTAAAACCTAAAATATACTCCCTTGAAAAGTTACTCGAAATAGGGCTTTAGCTCTTTCTATAATACACCGACGATATATGTAACTTGCCCGTAAACTGCCATACAACTTTCGCTTGGCCAAACGGTGTGTCCGGATTTTATTAAATTAGGCACAGGAGGCCTCACCTCACACCTTGTCTTATTATTACAGAAATTATATAACAATTATCTATTACGTAGTAACAGTAGAATAATTTGTGAATGGAGTTCGTCCAGGAAAGTGCGGCAGTACTTTACCTATTTCCGCCGCCAAGCAGTGCTCAAATTACTGTTTCAGTTTTGAAGGGCAAGGGTGCTGGTGAAATTACAGGCATATGGGACTTGTCAACTTACATTTCAAGGTAACGGGCGCAGTGGCAGTGCCTCTCATATCTTTGCGATTTAAAGCTCTGAGTGGCACTGCAACTGTTGTGGACAGGTGTATAGCTTAGTTGCATGACTTGTTCGTCCCGTCACTTGATAGTATAAAAAAAATAATTTAAACGTGCAAGCGTCCACCACGACGACCACCACCTGCTCTGCACAGAGTTATTACCGTTTAGAGCGCTCTATTTAAATATATTTATTTTTGTATGAAAGTAAAATCTGATGAATTACTACCATGGAACAAAAGCTCTTGTTTATGACGTTAGTAATATAGTCCTGCGAGGTTGTTAGGGTAAGTGTGGTAAAATTGCAGGTACAAGGAACTTCTCAACTTATGTCTCAGGGTGGTGGGCTCAGTGGCAGTGCCCTTTACATATTTGTGATCTAAAGCTCAGTATTGGAACTGTTATGGACAGGCGTGTCGCTTGCCCCCAGGAGGACGACTTGTTTGTCCCGTCACTTGGTCTTAAAAAAAGTTTATTAAATCCGGAAAAATAAGTTTCATTTCCTATAAAAAGTTTATTTTTAGAAAATACTACGTTAGGTATATCTCAAATATTCGGCAATACACGTTTTATTTATATAATATTACTTACTCTAGACTTCTAGACACTCTATAGTTGACCTAAATTCCTGTTCCCGGAGAACCGGAGCATCTAATTTGAATGCATACAATGTCGACAATTTGTCGTGGCGTTATCGCTCGTCTGTCAAGCGACGCGACAAATCTGCATGCGCGATAAGTCTGGATACTTTACATGTCAGTTGACACGAGGCACTTGACACCGCTTAAGTTGACGCAATCTCGGAAAGCTTAAGTAACACTTAGGTAGCTGTCTTCTTATATACTACATACCTAAAGTTAAGTAGGAATCGCCTTGAGAGGTCGTCAAATTTGTTTATTGTCTTAATATAATAAAATAAATAATGAATTCGTTAATAATCATGGTTCTCTAAATAATCCTTATCACCTGGGTAACTAGGTGCCTTATCTACTTTGTTCCGGACCCGTCACATTTTCTAGAGATACTCATTAGTAGCTGTAGAGCTCCATGTGATAGAGATCGTCCAGGGAAGTACTGCCACTTACCTGTTTCTGCCGCCAAGCAGTAATGTGAGCAGTCATGGAACAACATGGATTGTTTATGATTTCAGTAATACAGTCCTGCGAGATTGCTATTATTTTACAAATAACTCTGTGTAAATGTTTCGAATTCTTAGGTTTTCGCGATTGTTACACATAGGAAATGAACCTCGTTTTCATATAAATAGGGTGGTTATGATTAATATTAGACGTAACTGGTTAATGACTTTACCGTCTCAGTCGCCGTGACTATGGGACCTGTAAAGGGCCTAAACATGTTGTTCTTTTTTTTCGTTTGAAGAAAAAAGGTAATATACGCGATTTAGATCCGTAAAGTGTTATTCTTAATAGAAATCATATCCAGAAACAAGATATAATGAATTAGAAAACATTTTCAGGTATTTATTTAGTTTTTAAATTGAAATCAGAATAAATTAATTGCAAAGAAAAAACTATTTACAATAAGTGTAAAAAAAAAAGTGCACCCTTTGGGGGCACAACCATAGAGAACAAATATATTACGTTTAATACATTTGGCAAAGTATGTCAACTCAAAGCTCCAGGGTCGCCTATTGGAAAAGATATTGTTTGTTATTGCTTCCGAGACAGGATTTATTGAAAGAAATTGGACTTGTTTCCTGTTTTAATACATGATTGCGTTGCAAAGGGCGAACAATAGAAAATGATCATAAAGAAAGGGCATTGAGTTTTAGGTGAAATTTTATTATTTTTTTAACAGTATATAATACAGAAGTGTTATAAACGTTACACGACGTAAGCGGCATTTCAGTTATTGCAACTAAGACTGGTACAATTATCAAAATTGCATAATTATGTTTAGGCATAATATCGGGCAATTAAAGCGTAAAATGTAATATGTTCACCTTGTTTTACTTATAAAATAAATGAATAATAATAGATTACAATATAATTATTTCTAGTAATTCTGTTTTTCGTGCAAATTCATAAGTTCACACTAATGGAGGTTACGAAGTTTTCGAATTTAGCCGGCACAATATAACGTCTCCAAAAAAAATCATTTTAAAATGAAACCGTTTAAGCTGTTATTTTTATTTTATTTATTATTTTTATGTTATTATATTTTAATTTAATACATAATTATTAATAAATAGAGAGGTACATACAATGTGTTGATTTGTATTCTCGCCATATGTACAGAGGTCATTCCATATATCCGAAACTTAACCCAAATCACTAAAAAAATAAATCGAAACAAAAATATTCTAATTTATATTTATTTAATTGCGGTAACCATGCTTGATCCAAAGGTCACTGACTTGCACTACACGTGCCACAGGTACCGGCAACCTTTGAACAATGGCCTATACGCTGAAAATATGCACTTTAGATCTATTTGGTGGTAGGGTACGGGTAGGGACGGGGAGTATCGTTTCGAGCGAGAGATTGCGTCTACGTTCCGCTGACATCGCGCATACTTTCTAGTTTCTCACGAAATGCAACGTGTTTTGGTATGTAAACAAGAGTTAGTGTAAAAAAAAACGGCTACCATGTTGACCAGATCCTGCATTACAATCAAGTGCGTTCATATGGCATGATGTGAAACGTTTAGTTTACGCAGATTACGAGTGTCGAAGAACTGCGCGCAAAAATCGTCTCAGGTTTCTTTCTGCTTTTTCTGTTATTAGAAATGAAACTCAGCATATCTGTGGCTGGCTCCGATAGGGAGCCTGCCACCAGCTGCGGAGCTAGGCGCTTCTAACACTACTTTCAGGTAACCTAAAGTTGGTTTTAGGTACGAAATCGAAGTTACAAAAATTATTTTTTGGCAATTTGCGGCGAAAAACGAGTGGCGGGGTCACTGTCCTCCGCGGTGAATACACTTGGGGATAATTTTACAAAACTTTACAGAGATTTTAGATTTTAGATACAATTAGCCAGAATATTTAACAGAACATATTTTTTCATATTTTTAGATGATTTATTTATTTAAACACTTTATTGTACCACAAAGTAACTTACGAATTTTCAGAAACAATTTAAATATTTGTGTACAAAGGCGAGCTTATCCCATAAAGAGATTTCTTCCAACTAACCTTTGAAAATCTGAGAGAGAGGGATACGTAAATATAATAAAGATAATTTTATACGTTCCTGGTTTGTTTGATTAATCAAATATACGCGACGTAGATAAAAAAAATTGTTCCATTTCCTGTATCAATTGCGAAACCTCACACAGACTATAATTTGCTATAAACTTATGCCGTCATCGGCACATCCATGTGTAACCAAACCATCATTTAATTCCAACGGAACATAAGAATCGGGCTTGGCCCTTCCGTGGTCGTGAGCATATTTGTATGTTCTATTGGAATTCAAAGCCGTTAACAGGTATCTGTCTCCATCTAGCAACTGAAATACCTTATAGGGGTCTTTGAATTTGAGCTCTAGTTTGGTTTGATTCCGTTCGTGATTCTCTAACAGGACGAAATCGCCTACTTTAAAATGCTTAATTTTGGCTTTTGTTTTATCAAATCTAATTTTTTCAGTAATGGACCTATTTTCTATGGCGATTGCCGCACGCTCTCGAATTTCTGTCAAATTAGCATTAGTTTCTTCTATATGGTTGTCTAAACGTTGTCGAGGTCTAGGAGTCTTGCTATTTTACCAATCAATAATTCTAAGGGGCTTGACTTGGTTACACGATTAATGGTGCTATTTAAAAGCTATCTGTACTTCCAGTAACGCGTCTTGCCATGATTTATTGTTTCCAACTTCAATGGCAGTAAGCATATTTTTTAGGGTGCTCATTACTCGCTCTACTTGACCGTTGGCCCTACTAGTTCCTGTGCCTATTAGATGAAGAGTAATGCTGTGAGAATTACAAAAATCTTTGAAGTCTTTGCTGGCAAAACATCTCCCCTGAGCGATTTAGAGCACCAAACAAAGAAACAATGTATTTAAGAGCTTTAATTGTATTAGTGGTGTCAATATTAAGTGTGTGATACAGTACAGTATATTTTGTGATCATCACAAACACGTATTCTTTAGTGTCGTTCTTGCCAGTAAGTTTTTCAGTGTATGAATAGTATGCCATGGCGTAGTTACTTTTGGGAATGGGGTGTAATTTGGCTTGAATTTTACCAGAATGAGATTTCGATAATCTACACGTTATGCAGTTTTCAACGAACTTGCGCACGTATTTGTTTATATGAGGAAACCAATAATGATAAAAGTTTTTTCTAAAGTTTTCTCCCATCCTAGATGCATGACACCTTCATGTATATGATTAATTACAGCCCACTGAAATAATCTAGGGACAATAGGCAACCAAACACTGCGATTATTTCGTTCTATTTTCATATGCAAAATTCTACGTCTGACTTCATATGTCCCAGCAACATCGGAAATGAGGCAGTTGTTTTGCAGATTTGATATAATGAACATTATTTCAGGATCTTTTTGCTGTTCTGCTTGAAATCAGATATCTCTAATTTCAGTAAGATACACTCGTTTTTGAATCACTTTTGTTTCAGGTACTACAGGAAGGTGATTGCGAGATAATAAGTCTACGTGCTCCATTCGTTTTCCAGGTATATCGAAATCGAAGGTTTGGGGGAAACACCACTATCTATGAACACGAGGCGTTAAGTCAACTTTCGATTTAGATGCTTTAACAGCGTTACAATCAGTTACTACAACAAATTTATGCCCTTACAAATAAGTTCATACGAGTGGTATTTAGACCTACACGGGGTTGTTCTATTGCTATAATATTTAACAATATGTAGTTTACCATTCTTCTTTTGCATGAGAATGGCGCCGTAACCTTTAGAGCTGGCATCTGTATGCAATTCTGTAGGGCATTGGGGATCAAAAATAGTTAAGACTGGTATATTAGTCAGCACGTCAATGATTTTTTTGCGAATAGCCTCAAATTCTAGGGTCCACTTTATGTTACCTTTTCCGGATGTAAATCTGTAAAGTGCAGCAGTGATTTGCGAAAATCTTGAAATGAATTGGCGAAAATATGACATTGGTAAATGAACCTGGTAACCAAGGTAATATAATTGAGTTTTAAGAAAGGCACATTTTTTCAGATTAAGTGAGAATCCAGACTTTGTTAAAGGTTTCAATACTAACTTTAGTCCTTCAATACCTTCCTCGACAGGGAGGGGATTTTTTATTTGGGATGGAATAATAACATCATCTATATAGCATACAGCAAAAATTTCAGCAAGGTTACCTAGAGCTTTATTAATTGCTCGCTGATACACAGTGGGAGCGTTTCGAAGTCCAAACGGCATCGTAACATATTCAAATTGCCCATCAGGTGTGACAAAGGCAGTTCGTTCAATTGAATCTGAATGTATAGAAATTTGGTGGTAGCCACTGGCCATAGCTAAATAAGTAAAATATTTGGCACCAATGAGACTCTGTATTTGGTCACCGATCAAAGGTAATGGATACCTATCAGGAATAGTGTTGCTATTCAGCTCGCGGTAGTCTACACAAAGGCGATCAGAGCCATCCTTCTTAACGAGTAAAATTGGATTAGCGAACGGAGAACTACTTTCGCGAATAACACCTGAAACTACAAGTTCCTTTACTATTTGACGCACGACTTTATGTTCATCAGGGCTCATTCGATAGGGGCGACGTTGTACTATACGACTTGGATCCGACAGTTTAATTTCAAGTTGTCCAGAAGTAACTTTGCCAGTTGGTGTACCTACTGCAAAGAAGTCAGAATATTCTCCGAGCAATTATTTGAGATGATCAAATGATTTCATAGGAATATCAGTATTGATATCACTGAAATTCTTCACTTTTATACCAAATTTATATTGCGCAACGACTCGTGTTTTATTGATAGTGAAAGAGTTTCCCGAAACTTCGATAGAGAAATCCAACGCAACTAAGTCTCGTCCTATTAAAATGTCGTTGCCTAATGAAATTTCAGGGAGTACATGAAAAAGTAGCTCAACACAATGACTCTGGAGTGTAATAGTAGCTAAGATATGAGAGCTTGGTTTTCCAATACCCAAGAGTAATTTCGTTGTAAAATCTCTTACACGAGAATTCCTGAGCTACAGATTCTTTTATCAATGAACATTCAGAACCGCAATCAAAACAAAATGAAAACTTTTCGCGCATATTGGTAAAAGTAGTCCGTTACAGGTTTGATGGAGCAGATATTAATTTGGCACTCTATTGGTGACTTTTAGCGGTCTTCAGGTTTCTTCTCCTTATGTGGACAGCGTGTAGCTATATGTCTCACCTCGCCACAGCGGTAGCAGGTGATTCTTTCGACGTAGCAAGCTCCTTTCGTTGTAGCGAATTGTTCATGGTCGTTGATTGTGAACGATTTGTGTTCATATTTGCTGTGTAATCTTTGCTGCTATTACCACGACAATCGTTCGCCAAGTGACCAATCTTGCCACAGCTGCAACATTTTCGCGGTGGCTCCAGTCGTGGCTTCTTGGCATCATTTGTATAATGAGACTTCTCAGTAGACGGCAGACTCCTTTTTCGATAAACAAATGGCATAAGTTCGTGTTGTAGTTGAACTCGTGATTTAATTTCAGTTGTAAAGGTCATTCTTTTTATTTTAGTATCATTGCGGATCACGTGGGCCAATGCAAAACTTATTGCAACTTGTTCCACAGTCATGTTTTGCCATCGCGTCATCAATGTGTTCATAACTCGAGATACATACGCAGACACATTTTCTCCATTATTTGGACAGTTTGACAAAATTTTATACGTTATAGCAGCAGGAGTTTCGATAGTGTCGAATCGAAATAGAAAAAGAGATTTTAGTTTTAATCATGTGATCGCAGAATGACTGTTATGTACCAGCCAGGTCGCGGCTGATCCTTTCAGAGCCCGACTGAGAACAATTACCAACTGACTTCCGGTTAATGGATTCTCTTTCAGACACATGTCTGCTGTATTGCACCAGGCTTGTGCATCCGCTTCTTGATTATCAGGGTTAAATTCAGGTAAAACAAGTTTAAGACGTATTTTTCTTCGGTTCCATAATAGTTTTCATCAATTCCATCTTATGAATGTTGAAGCTGAAAAAGACATCTCCAGCGATCATGCTCAGTGGATAAAATAGGACTTTTCCGTCCTTTTTCTTTTACTGTTTTTACATATTTTATTACTGTTTTTCACAAACGGTTCATCTTCACGGATTTCCGCTTCCTGGTTCATCCCTTCTTCTGATGAAGGATTGCCGAACTGACAGTTGTATTCATTCGCTGCCATGGGTGTAAGGATGCGGGTAAATCTAAAATCACTAGTAAATACTCTTAATTGATTTTATTACGCATTAACAATTACACAACGCTTAAATTGAAAGAGGTATGTGAAATTGCAGGTGTGTGTCTAGTACCGCTGCTCAAGTCGCACTGAGCCTCCTACTACCTGCGCTGCCCCTTTTATGGACTAGAGTTGTGCCACATCGTACGATACTAAGCGGTGCTAACGTCACCCGCAAGCCCACATGGACTATTCAGTCCCCTCTTTATAAAATACAGCGGAATAACTTATTTTTGTAATTAAATTAATACAAGAAAAACCTAATTAGATTTAAATTAACATACATGTGGGAGATCAACTTTTAATTCATAATTTTCCAAAAAAACAAAGTTGTTTGTCCGACATTCGTTCGACCACTACGCCACGTGTTTGTTCACGACTATAAATACCCTTGTGTGGCCAGACGGCAGGCGTTCCTTAATCGACTCCGATCGAGGCAACACCTATTCAGAGCTCCACTCAGGTATAATGTTTATAGATATATTTCTATGTATAGTGATGGCTATGTAATAAATTATTGCTTTGTAAAATATGTCAAATTACAAATGTCAGTGCCATAGTGTTAATTAATTTTGCTTTAAATTACGAAATACATTTATTGATTGCTTTATATGCAGTGGTATTATTCTATTTCTCTCATAAACTTTTTTTAAGCTATTAAACCATTTAAAATCAACAAAATATAAAACGCGCCGTCATATATAATATATGAAACTGTCCACACTTTAATTGTTTCATATTAAGTGGATGTACCCAGCTTCCTTTTCTTTTTCTGAGATCGTCGTCTAATGCTTCACAAATGCATACTATTTTTAATGGATCCATTACACTATTACGACACAAATATCCCGTATAAACGCTTAAAAGCAACTGACTAAAATTCGTTCGTCTGGCGCTCCAACTGAATTTTGGGTCGAATGTAAACTGCGCAACTTAAAAAACGCAACTCAAAACTCATAAAATTACGCTCGTCTGGCCTCACCCTAATTAGAAAGGGCGGAGACGATGTGTGGCTGTCGGCGGTCGTCAGCCGTGCCAAGAAATATGTAGAATCACGGACCGTGAGAGGTCGGCTTAAGATACTCAAGTAAAACATTGATGTCGTTAACGAAACCCTTCAGGAAATGATTATATGGTAGCGAACAACTTATAATACATAAGTGTACATTCCTTTTATATACTAGGTGTTTATTCCCCGTCATTAATTTACTAATTTTAAAGTGTTTGCAACTAGCAATTATATCCACGACAAATATTAAGGAAACACGATTCCCCGATAAAACAACTCACAAATAACCTACTGAGTTTGTGCTTTTACCACTTGGTAACTATATAAGAATAAATAAATTACATCTCGTTTCGAGATAAGCATCGACACAAAAATTACGCTCGTTCAACACGCAACGCTTTTGACATGCATTAAATTATTACCCCTCCTTTAACTTCGCGTAAGATGGGTAAATTAAGCTTTGTGACATTGTTTATAGAACGACAAGATTTTTGTATGGTATGTTTGTTAAAGAATGAAAAGAATGACGTGTTTCCATTTAATCTTGGAAATGTATCAAATTTTGTTACGAACTGGTGGCATCAGATGGTTTGATTTATATTTTGTTATACCAATTCAGAAACAATTTAAAAAGCACAATAAGGTATATACTGCCCTCCTTATCATAACGTACGCATTTCCACTTTTGTAACTTTCGAAATTTAGCGTAATAATAAAACTGAAACTAAATTGTATATAAAAAGCAGCTTGTAGGGGATGGTACATCTTGTTACGCCACTGATTTCAGATAATTTAATAATTCAATTTCATTAAAAATATCGATTACCGTATAATATTTTAAATACAGCCAATAAGTTGGAAAACTTTTCGATTAATTTTGTATAATGCCAGACGAATTTATATTATACTATAAACATTGGTCTGAAATGTACACTTAAAAACGGAAAATTATAGAAGTTTCACAAAAATAACTATAATTTTAGACTTGCGAAAAATGGAATTGGATCCAAACCTTACCCAACAGTTATATTGATTTTAACACCCCGATGCAATCTCAGTGATACAGATGCCATCACTTTTTTAAATGAAATTATTTTTGGCATTCACACCGGTTCCCCGTATTTTAGAAAACTAAAATGAGGCACAAAAAATAGCAACTGTATGATACAATCTAGAACAAAATTATTACAGTTATCTTTTATTGCACCTCAAAACCGTTACCTATTTTTTTAACCGACTCTGAAAACCGAAGGAGGTTCTCAATTCGACTATATTTTTTGTGTGTATGTTACGCGATTACTGCGATTTCGATGATTTATTTTTTGTTGGAAAAGGGATACTCCCTAATATGTTCTTCAAATTTGAATGGGACCACTATACTGGTCCCATTCAAATTTGAATAAAATATTCCACCTAAAAGTGTGTGGCTAATCAGGTAATGAATTTTGTTTATTCGATTTCACCTATTATGTTAACCGATTTCAATAAACATTGGCAAATATATATAATTCCAAAAACTTTTTAGGACAGTTTTTTTTTTACAAAAAGTGATTAACTGAACTAATTATGCGAGTTGGTATACTGAAAGAATGCTTGCCATACGTAACTTATACTACACGCTATTTATAATCAAGCTTTAAAATCAACGTGACTGTATTTAAATAAACTAGTTTATCATTGAAAGTAAAAAATACTATTAAGACGGCGGGGACGTACGTAACCTATTTTATTTCGTTTACTTTCAACAGCAAAGAAAAAGAAATTCCAAGACGTTTCTATAACATTGTTTCAATTTGCGTTTTCTAAAAGAATTCGTGTTATTTCAATAGTTTAGGGTGAATGTTGTTCCACTTCATATTCCACTATTTGTAAGTAATGATATTGGTTCGAAATACAAATAATAATTAAATAGCGACTAATTAAATAGTGTTTTTCAACTGGTGAACAACGGTGAATGAATAATAGCGAAGAAAGATGCGATGCGGGTTGTGTGTTGTGTATAATTGATACGTGAAACAACTTCATCATATCAAATGTTAATTACTCTTGTTGTTGTTGTTGTTGTGTCCTTTCGTTATCTGAATTATTCGAAACTGACTGAGATAGCATAATAACTAAGTGGTTGAAAAGGGACGTTTTGTCTACTAATTGGCTATAAGCTTTACGTCTAAAGACTCATCTATGGATATAACCTCTTTTAAATTATTTAAAAAATAATAGTATTACATCTAGGGTTGTCCAAATGCAAGACCAACATGAGACTAATCCAGACTTAGTGTTGGTCTTGCGTACACCTGGTCTTGGTATTAGTCTTAGTATTGCAGTTACACTCTTGGTCTTGTCGCAAGTGTTTTTGCAAATCTGGCAAGTCTTGCAATTACCTAATGCTTCTTATTAGATATGTCAAAATACCGATGCCGATTAACGTAAACCGCAGGTTAATATACTGGTTGACCTTAATTTATGAATATATTCGCATGTAGTGGATAACAATATAAATACATAAATGACATGGGCAGTTCTCACGAAATTTCCAAATTCGTGCTTCGAGTAATTATGAAAATTTTTAGGAAGAAATTTTTGTATATATTTTTCGTCAATTTCGTAATACTTATGTCAATAGTTTTTTATGATATATTGTTCCCCAAAATAAATGACTTTTAAGAAAATGTATAGGGCAGTCAGAACATTTGAGGGTGTGGAAATGACGAACGCAAAATAAACCAAGATAAAATAGCGACATAAACTTACTTTGAGACTTGATATTTTGTGTAAGCTTACTGCTACCAATAGCTCATCTGAGTGTATAATTAATAAATAAAATCAAATACTTAACTTCTTTTTATATGATGTGAGGGAATGACTGTCAAAAATGTATCTTGTAGAATTTTAAATGAGATCTTTTTGTAGCAGAAACTTTTTACACACACAAGTTGAACTTTTTCATTTTGAAACATTTACAGTGCTGCTAACTTTTAAAAACTTACAAAATGCATCTACCAAAGATTAAAAATGCGTTAAAAAATCGAGAGAAGGTAAAAGTGTGAGCGAATGATTTTTTGGCTAGGACATGAATAATAATACATTTTTAAAATTTATTTATTATGTTTTTATCACAGGACAGCTTTAATTTTGCAAAAACATATTTTATTTGATCAAGTGTTTAAAATTTAAAGGTTATTTTAGTTAAATGTGTTGATTTAAAGCACTGAACGTGTTTGATTATGGAACTTGGGATATAGTGAGTGAATGATTTTGGGGACATTTTATATTATTATTTTTTTATTTAAATAGACTAATCAATATTTTATGCAGACATTAATAGCAACTGATTATAATTATATGTATATGTCCATTGTAACGTGTGTTTCATGTGTCTTTTCTTTGTACAATAAAGAATATAATTTGATATTAAATATTAATTTTACGACAAGAATTATATACTTTTTTTATAAATCTAAAGGACATGAATTTCGAGATTTTGTAAGAATTACCCATATACATGAATATGAACGTCAGCGACAAAATGTGCACAGCAAAGATAACCACAGCCATCTTACATTTTCATTACGTACATCTATACGCCTCGAGTACTATAGTACAGAGTTCAATATTAAATTTTATTATTAAATAATATTGCATAAATATTATAATTTTTCGATAAAAAATAACAAAATCCTATAAAAACTAACTGCAAGAGCCTCTCAGACTCAGTCCTGTTCATGCCCAAATCTTGCAAGGTCCGTCTTGGCCTTGGTCTTCGTACAATTAGGTGGTCTTGGTCTAGACCAAGACTAAGACTGTAAGGACAAGATCAAGACTGGAAGAACAAAACTTTGATTTTACAGATATATAACTATATCTCATTGTTTTTCTTTTCAGAAAGACAATGACTTCGTTTGAATTTGCATATCTTCCAATCACGCGAATTGTATTTCCAGTGGAGTAGTGAGTTCTTCTATTAAAATAACGCTAATCGCTTTTTCCACTCAGGCAGGCTGGCTAACATATATACTGCAACATAGGTTAATTACACCGTAATACAGCATAGAGAATCAGCTCATAGTGGGACGTATAATAGTATCGGAACTAGGCACGTAACCCTCGCGTGTCACCCTCACACGAAATTGTTATTGATTTAATAATAATTACAGGACGCTAAACAAACAGCCGTGCCAACAGGCGGGTTTATACCATATCCATTATAAAAAGACCCTCGACAAAGCTGCGAGCAAAGTCTGGTGAAACTATCTATCTGGTGGTGCGTTCTTGGTGAATTGACGTTGAAAGATCATCTCGTAATTACTCACGGATAAGGAATGAAACATTTAATTAGTAAGTTTGGCTTGTTTCTCTCTGTAGATAAAAATACCATTATTAAATGGTACAAATTAAGGGCAATGATTTAAAAAAAAAATCGTCACCTTTAAATTGCAAGCAAGAATTTAAATTGAAATGTTTTATTATAATATGATCAGTCACAGCTCGACATATATCAGCCATATGGTACGAAACTCTCTAATTCCATGGTTTCGACTCATCCGAATGAACCTTATACAACGTAGTTAATAAGCTTGAACAACAAAAATACTACCCTATGTCGAGTACGCTTATGTTGACTCAACATACTATTACAAAAACAATAATAACTCAAACTCGACAATTTTTTTCGTTAAATATTGATCACTCTTATCCATAATTATCTAAGGCAGTTTAGTCAGAATAATGCCACTGACGGGTCACACTTGCCCTAGATGTCTGTTTACTCTAAATTTAGAAACATCGAGATTACATTTAAGAAACTACAATCTATTCTTGTACCAAATTGTAAAAACAAATAGTGTAAAAATAAGTGCCGCTCTATATGCAAGTATTATGTATTCCAACTATACACTTTTTGTATAATAAAATATAACGGTAGACATTTCATACGCAGATACAACGTGATGTGCTCAAGGAAATTCATAAAAACTATACCCTTTTCCAAGTCACAGGTTGCCTCCCAAGACAATTCGGTGGTAAACGTAAAAACTTTTATTCTCACTTTTGACGCCTCGCAAAATACGAGTACAGATGTACGAAACTTCGTGACATCTCAACGCCCGGGAAGATGGATGGGCATAATTTTTTCCGTTGTAAATAATATATTACGAGCAAGATAAAGGTAGGGAACTCCCACCTTGTTTTAAGGCAGGCAGGTAATAAATCTGAGAAGCCGCGGAGCCTTAACTCGGCCAACAAATTGCTGCGTCTAAAATTTTCAGTTTCACCTTTTTCAGTGTCCGGTAGTGAGTAGGATTAATTCCTGCAGTTCCGTTCGTCAGTTTTCTTTGAAGTTTGATCTATGGCCTCTCGCCGGAGCGATATTGCCCCGGAGTCTGAATTGATAACTCGCGAACTCGAAGCCTTGTTACCCCTAGCAATTAAGGCGAGTTACCGGAGGAGAAGCGGGAAAAACTGATTTGCTTAGATCAAATAGTTCAGGTATTTACTGTTAACTAACGGCCTTATAGAAAATAAACTATAACACTTAAGGATATTGTCTAAAGAATGTGCTAATTTGTTACACAACGGATGATGTACTTTATCCGATAATATA
The DNA here is from genome assembly GCF_003589595.1 of Hyposmocoma kahamanoa. Lineage (NCBI taxonomy): Eukaryota > Metazoa > Arthropoda > Insecta > Lepidoptera > Cosmopterigidae > Hyposmocoma > Hyposmocoma kahamanoa. Next base: position 15,363,504 of record NW_020653854.1, on the reverse strand, counting down.
AAATACCAAAAGTAGGCTAAAATAAAAATCTATAACGAATTCGTTGTTGCATAATTATTCAAGAATAAAATATGTAACTTTGTACGTAATTTTTATATGGATATATTTCTCTTTAAGTACTACGGGGAAAGGCTAAAATTTGATTTTCAACTCAAGCTCTCTAGTTGTAAAATTCATGCAAATTGCCCATCGGTTAAGGTCTCTACTACTATTGGGGCAGTAGGCAGGCGTTCGCAGCCCTTTAGTTGCCAATTAGTCGTCATCGAGAGCTTGTCGACGTCAGATCTGTGTCACATTTTCTTCACCTGTTCTTATTTTATTCATACTAATTTTGAGCGCAAGATTGCGGGACGTGAAGGGCAACCCCCAACACCTCATCTCCCTAAAATCTGAGCTCGCGTAGAAATATCTCGCCTTAACGTTTTGGCCTTTAAACAGGAAATGCTATACATTCAGTGCAATAGCACTTTGTAATAATATTAACAATCTATTTCTATCTAAAGAGCTTCACAGAGATAATGACTAAGTTTAATGACATCGCGATTACATAAGTAAAAAAGGGGAAATAATTGACGTGCAGAAACTATATGAAAAAATATAACGCTGTCACCATGCTGTCACACAAAGTTAATTATGTTAAGTTAGTTATGTTCCTTGTTTAAGCAATTATGTTTAAACGAGCAATATTTTTTACTTGAATAAATCAGAAATCTTATAACCACTTGATCTACGAGTTTTTCATCGTCATCATCATCATTATTAATCCATTTATTCGTCCCTCTGCTGGGCACGGGTTTCCCTCTCAGCCGAGGGTTTAGGCCATACTCCGCCACGCTGGCCCAATGCGGGTTGGGGACTTCACACGTTTTCCGAGGGTTGTGAATCTTCTTCAACGTGCAGGTTTCATCACGACGTTTCTTCAGCGAAACAGTTTCAGTAGCAGAGAAAGTCTTTGTGAAAGAGTTCGCCTTTCGGTTCGGTAAGTATTGCTACCTGACCTATTTCTGTTGCCAAACAATAATGTGAGCGATACTGCGTTCCGGTTTCGAAGAATAAGGGTGCTGGTGAAATTACAGGCACATGGAATTTGTCAACTTATGTCTCAGGGTGTCGGGCGCAGTAGGAGTGTCCCTCAGATCTTTCAGATTTAAAGCTCTGAGTGACTCTGCAACCAACTGTTTTGGACAGACGTATCGCTTACCATTAGGCGCACGATTTGATCGTCCCGTCACTTAGTATTATATAAAAAAAGAAAAGCTCATGGTAAATTGCAAATTAAATTTCCCACATAAACTCCGAAAAACTCAAGATGTGCGAGCTCGGATTCGATTCCAATCCACGGCCTCTGGCTTGAGAGGTGGTAGGTCAAACCATTAGGCTACTACGGCTTTTTACGAGCTTTTATTATGTCCAAATTTGTGTACTTTGTTGTTACATCGATCTAAATGTATAAAATTATTTTTTAAAAGGAATTTTTGACAAATTACCATACAAATTATTTTGCGTTTGCTATCGTGACTGCTTCGCGATTATAGATACAGAGTTAATGATTGAAGTACAAAGGGCATTGTGCGCAAGCAAGGTCGACACGCGACTTTCCCCGACTCTTGTCACCATCATTTTTAGTCAAGTTATAGGACTTCATAAATAATGTAAATGTTGTTTACTTCCAAAGTTATCGAAATTTATAAATCATATTCAAAAATCAGATTTGAGAAATTACTTTAGCGTCAGTCGATCGAAAGTTGAAACACGGTAATAAATAGTTTTGAAGTGGCAGTTCAAGGTTATGAATGCCCTTAATTGCCACTGCGACCTGCAAGATCTATTGTAATCGCCTTTGTTTTCACTACCGTAATAAATTATGGTGATTTTTCTATGTTATGAAACAAATTTCAGATTTCAAATTATGCTATGTTTGCGCATCAATGATTCGCAGTTGCGCATGTAATATGGACTTCCTTCTATTTCCTGGAAGTTAATATAGCTGTGTGCCAAGGATTTGCATCTTTGCAATGTGGCTGTCACATGAATCACAGAATGGTGGCCAAGGGTAGACCACCTGCCCGATGATCTGCCAATCAGATTTGAGAGCGTGAAAATTGGCGCATTAAGTAGTGGGTCGATGCGGGCTAAATATAATGATGATAAAGGTGGATGTTCAATAGATATGCGGAGCAATCCAAAATCATTCGGGTTTGAGTGCCAGCCAGAAAAAAAGAAAAAAAGGTAAAGTTTTCAAACAAACACAATATTTCTCAAGGGAAAAACCCTAACTAATGCCTTTAACTTGGCCACCAAAACACCTTGATTGATTGAGATGATTCAGCGTAAAAGACTTCGAGGCCCAAATAGCTACTTACATGTGAAACTCACAATAAATTTGTTACATTGTGTACGTGACTAACACTGTTTACTATCAATTAATACAGTTAATACTGAGTAAAAACGAGTTGCAATTAGCATTTGACTGTCATTACTTATAAGTTTACCATCACATAAAACTTAAAAAACAAATATTAAAAGATAATAGATTATCATTGTTTTACTACCATGATATTCATTTATTTTTCATAAAATTACTCCACTAGTTAGTTATAGTTAAACAATAAAACAAAGATCGAACACGAAAATTCCTCTGATCTGATAGGACTCGAAAGTGTTGCCCTAGATTGACAATATAGGCACGGGTTGGAATCGATCATTGTATTAATAATTATTAAAACATGACTTCTATAGGACAACCACAAATAATTATTTTAAATTGGACCTCTATGATTAAACATGTTTACATTGAAAATTATGACATTAATTTTAAAATTTTAGTAGAGCTCCTTGTGAAAGAGTTCGTCCAGGGAAGTACAGTCACCTTACCTATTTCTGCCGCCAAGAATTAATGTGTGCATTACTCTGAAAGTGAACGTGTACCATCCTAGTCTAGATTTGCTTTAGCAGCCCAATGAGTGAGTATGTGGACATGGTAAAACATAGTCTTAATAATAACAAAAGTGCTATGGAAAACTTTAAATTTAAAAAACATCTAGTATCTTGCGTTCTTTGGCTTTAGCGATAACTGCACATTGGAAATAAAACTATTTTTTCGGATCCAAATCGCGTAAATATCACTCAACCGTGACCGTGAGACCAGACCAGAAAAAACGTTTTGAATTTAGATCCGAAAAAAAGAACGATTTCCAGATCTGTACTAGTGCAAATCTTGTAAATTTGTTTATTAGGGGACTAGGAAAACATGCTTTGAGCCGGTACAAAACTCTGCTTTCTCACGATTCTATAAACCAAACATCTTGGTTATATCATAAGCGTTATTGATGAATGAAACATATCGAGTTCTTAGGTTTTCGCGATTGTTATACATAGGAATGAAACTATTTTTCCGGATTTAAATCGCGTATATTTGTTTTGTCAACCGTGACCATGGGACCTGTAAAGGGCCCGAAACGTCGGTTTGTTTGAAAAAACAAATATACGCGATTTAAATCCGGAAAAATAGTTTCATTCCTATGAATGAAACATAATTCACATTAGGAAATAAAACTATTTTTTCAAACAAAACAGCGTTTATGGCCCTTAACAGGTCCAAAGGACCTAAGAACTCGATATTATTCATGCAGTATGCAGTGCTTCTTTTTTCCTTTTGTATTTAATGTTTCTTTAGTTATTTATTATTGAAATGTATCACCGCTTCTCACATTTTTTTTGTAGTAATAAGTAGTTGATAAGACAATCAATACATATTTACTGTGATTAAAAATTGTTCTGTATCTACTGTTTGCGGACCTAAATTAAAAAAAAATCACATTAATATTATTAGGCTAATTGAACTGCACTTCATATATATGTTACAACTGCGAAAGCATATTAGACTTGTATTTCGAATTCAAGTAATTCATTAATGAATTGTATATGCAGATGTTAAGAATGCATTTCGGTTATCAAACAGCTGTATTACAAATCAAGTAATTTATTCATTCTTTGTAGAAATAAACGTAAAAAGCTGCATCACCATCTCGGTAAATTATGTAAAAAGTAACTTCCAATAAAATGTTTTGTAACAAACATTCCATTATATTAACTGTTCAGGCTGGGCATAAAGCCTGGTGACAACGCAATAATTTCTCGGCACGCTATATTTTTCCAGCAACGGTCACATTTGTACTACAACAATTTATCCAAATCACACAATCAACAATACACCATATAAGAGTATTATTTCAGTGCATTTTCCTTTACAAAAATCTAACAGGGGCTTTGGCGATCGGTTGCAAAAGGCACATTTTATTGCACGTATATTAATGAGTTGCAGTGAATTTTGTGTCTTATTCCTGTGTAATAAGGGCTGAAATTGTAGGTGGGGTATTCAAATGGGTGTAAGTGGTGTTAAATCGGTCAGTCTCCACGTCGAGTTTGATGTGATGTGCGTGACGGGCGCACCAAGAGCGCACACACGGCTAAATGGAATCAAAAGCACCAAGTAGTGACACGTGTCTTAGTAGCGGTCTAGACGAGGGCCTAAGGCGAGAAGACGCGCTGGACATATGAGTTGCCCTTTAAATCGGAAGCTATGTACCGCAAGACACTGCGACCGGTACTAGCCTAGAGAGCTGGTAGAGGATGAGCTAGACATCCTTCGGTCCCTCTAGCTACGCAGGTTTTTGGGAACTAGAGAGATGCTACGGCGTCGGGAGGTGAGCCTGTCGACAGCTCCGAGTCACTATAATCCAAACTTAAGTACAAATGAACGGGGACGTCAATGCAATTCCTTAGGAAGTTACCATCTAGGATAAGAAAGTGATTTACATTCTTGATAGCCAAAAAATATCGGCTTAGTCCACATACGCCCTATGCGCAAAATGACTTATAGTCGTAAAAGTACGAAATCATGGTTCTTACCTTTGCATCACAAACTATGACTAAAGTTGACTAAACTACACTTTGATAGCAATGTAAGTCTAACGACTTGCAACTCTGACTTTTTAAGCCTTTTTAAAATCTCACCATCTGATATTAAAGATGTAATTTGCATACTTGTTCGACATTCTTAATGTTCGCGAGTCTAAATCATATAGCAATAAACTCTTTAATGGCTTTGTTATTAAAGCTGGCAATTTTAATAACTGTCACAGATGCCGCTTTCTTACGTTTACGACTGACGGGGATCTCATATTTTTGATTAAACTGCTACGAAGAAAAGAAGAAAATTAAATGTTGTCTTAAATCAACACACACATACAATGTTTATTTTATAATACCGAGTGACGGGACGAACAAGTCGTGGGCCTGGTGGTAAGAGACACGACTGTTCATTACAGTTGCAGAAGTTGCAGTGCCACTCAGAGCTTTAAATCGCAAAAGTCGGAGGGCCACTGCGCTCGTTACCCTGAGACATAAGTTGACGTTGAAATCTCATGAGCCTGTCATTTTACCACCACCCCTACCTTTCAAAACCGTAACGCAGTAATGCTCACATTACTACTCGGCGGCAGAAATAGGTAAGCTCTAAGGGGCACAGCAGCTGTTATGGACAGGCGTGTAGTTTACCATCAAGGGCACGACTCACTTGTCTCGTTATTTGATATTAAAAAAAAATATTGCAGTACTTCCATGGATGAACTCTGACCCAAAGGAGATCAACTGCTACTAAATTTTTGAACTCAACTTTGGGAAACTCTAACGTTTATAACATTTAGTAAGGTGTATTAACACCTTAATAAATGTTTTAACAAATTATTGTGCCTGTCTTTGAATGAAATTAGAAGTATTTTTACCCTCTTATGAAGCATTTGTAACGGTACGCTGTAAATTTATTAAAATCTTTTCAATTTATCGAGTTCTTAGGTTTTCGCGATTGTTACACATAGGAAATGAAACTATTTTTCCGGATTTAAATCGCGTATATTTGTT